>NC_074679.1:13881235-14036445 GCF_029448725.1 Salvelinus fontinalis | reverse complement strand
AAGAGACAGGTCAGTGTGTGTAGAGAACACGTTTGACCAGGTAGAGTCAGGTTTCTACTCAGGAGACAGGTCAGTGTGTGTAGAGAACACATTTGACCAGGTAGAGTCAGGTCTCTACTCAGGAGACAGGTCAGTGTGTGTAGAGAACACATTTGACCAGGTAGAGTCAGGTTTCTATTCAGGAGACAGGTCAGTGTGTGTAGAGAGAACACATTTGACGAGGTAGAGTCAGGTTTCTACTCAGGAGACAGGTCAGTGTGTGTAGAGAGGACACGTTTGACCAGGTGGAGTCAGGTTTCTACTCAGGAGACAGGTCAGTGTGTGTAGAGAACACATTGACCAGGTGGAGTCAGGTTTCTACTCAGGAGACAGGTCAGTGTGTGTAGAGAACACATTTGACCAGGTGGAGTCAGGTTTCTACTCAGGAGACAGGTCAGTGTGTGTAGAGAACACATTTGACCAGGTAGAGTCAGGTTTCTACTCAGGAGACAGGTCAGTGTGTGTAGAGAACACATTTGACCAGGTAGAGTCAGGTTTCTACTCAGGAGACAGGTCAGTGTGTGTAGAGAACACATTTGACCAGGTAGAGTCAGGTTTCTATTCAGGAGACAGGTCAGTGTGTGTAGAGAACACATTTGACCAGGTAGAGTCAGGTTTCTACTCAGGAGACAGGTCAGTGTGTGTAGAGAGAACACATTTGACCACGTAGAGTCAGGTTTCTACTCAGGAGACAGGTCAGTGTGTGTAGAGAGAACACATTTGACGAGGTAGAGTCAGGTTTCTACTCAGGAGACAGGTCAGTGTGTGTAGAGAGAACACATTTGACCACGTAGAGTCAGGTTTCTACTCAGGAGACAGGTCAGTGTGTGTAGAGAACACATTTGACCAGGTAGAGTCAGGTCTCTACTCAGGAGACAGGTCAGTGTGTGTAGAGAGAACACATTTGACCAGGTGGAGTCAGGTTTCTACTCAAGAGACAGGTCAGTGTGTGTAGAGAACACGTTTGACCAGGTAGAGTCAGGTTTCTACTCAGGAGACAGGTCAGTGTGTGTAGAGAACACATTTGACCAGGTAGAGTCAGGTCTCTACTCAGGAGACAGGTCAATGTGTGTAGAGAACACATTTGACCAGGTAGAGTCAGGTTTCTATTCAGGAGACAGGTCAGTGTGTGTAGAGAGAACACATTTGACCAGGTGGAGTCAGGTCTCTACTCAGGAGACAGGTCAGTGTGTGTAGAGAGAACACATTTGACGAGGTAGAGTCAGGTTTCTACTCAGGAGACAGGTCAGTGTGTGTAGAGAGAACACATTTGACCAGGTAGAGTCAGGTTTCTACTCAGGAGACAGGTCAGTGTGTGTAGAGAACACATTTGACCACGTAGAGTCAGGTTTCTACTCAGGAGACAGGTCAGTGTGTGTAGAGAACACATTGATCAGGTGGAGTCAGGTTTCTACTCAGGAGACAGGTCAGTGTGTGTAGAGAGAACACATTTGACCAGGTGGAGTCAGGTTTCTACTCAGGAGACAGGTCAGTGTGTGTAGAGAACACATTTGACCAGGTGGAGTCAGGTTTCTACTCAGGAGACAGGTCAGTGTGTGTAGAGAACACATTTGACCAGGTAGAGTCAGGTTTCTACTCAGGAGACAGGTCAGTGTGTGTAGAGAACACATTTGACCAGGTAGAGTCAGGTCTCTACTCAGGAGACAGGTCAGTGTGTGTAGAGAACACGTTTGACCAGGTAGAGTCAGGTTTCTACTCAGGAGACAGGTCAGTGTGTGTAGAGAACACATTTGACCAGGTAGAGTCAGGTCTCTACTCAGGAGACAGGTCAGTGTGTGTAGAGAACACATTTGACCAGGTAGAGTCAGGTTTCTATTCAGGAGACAGGTCAGTGTGTGTAGAGAGAACACATTTGACGAGGTAGAGTCAGGTTTCTACTCAGGAGACAGGTCAGTGTGTGTAGAGAGGACACGTTTGACCAGGTAGAGTCAGGTTTCTACTCAGGAGACAGGTCAGTGTGTGTAGAGAGAACACATTTGACCAGGTAGAGTCAGGTTTCTACTCAGGAGACAGGTCAGTGTGTGTAGAGAACACATTTGACCAGGTAGAGTCAGGTTTCTACTCAGGAGACAGGTCAGTGTGTGTAGAGAGAACACATTTGACCACGTAGAGTCAGGTTTCTACTCAGGAGACAGGTCAGTGTGTGTAGAGAGAACACATTTGACGAGGTAGAGTCAGGTTTCTACTCAGGAGACAGGTCAGTGTGTGTAGAGAGAACACATTTGACCACGTAGAGTCAGGTTTCTACTCAGGAGACAGGTCAGTGTGTGTAGAGAATACATTGATCAGGTGGAGTCAGGTTTCTACTCAGGAGACAGGTCAGTGTGTGTAGAGAGAACACATTTGACCAGGTGGAGTCAGGTTTCTACTCAGGAGACAGGTCAGTGTGTGTAGAGAGAACACATTTGATCAGGTAGAGTCAGGTTTCTACTCAGGAGACAGGTCAGTGTGTGTAGAGAACACATTTGACCAGGTAGAGTCAGGTTTCTACTCAGGAGACAGGTCAGTGTGTGTAGAGAACACATTTGATCAGGTGGAGTCAGGTTTCTACTCAGGAGACAGGTCAGTGTGTGTAGAGAACACATTTGATCAGGTGGAGTCAGGTCTCTACTCAGGAGACAGGTCAGTGTGTGTAGAGAACACATTTGATCAGGTGGAGTCAGGTCTCTACTCAGGAGACAGGTCAGTGTGTGTAGAGAACACATTTGATCAGGTGGAGTCAGGTCTCTACTCAGGAGACAGGTCAGTGTGTGTAGAGAACACATTTGATCAGGTGGAGTCAGGTCTATTGTAAAGTGGCTGTTCCACTGGATATCTTAAGGTGAATGCACCAATTTGTAAGTCGCTCTGGATAAGAGCGTCTGCTAAATGACTTAAATGTAAATGTAAATGTTTCTACTCAGGAGACAGGTCAGTGTGTGTAGAGAACACATTTGACCAGGTAGAGTCAGGTCTCTACTCAGGAGACAGGTCAGTGTGTGTAGAGAACACATTTGACCAGGTAGAGTCAGGTTTCTATTCAGGAGACAGGTCAGTGTGTGTAGAGAGAACACATTTGACGAGGTAGAGTCAGGTTTCTACTCAGGAGACAGGTCAGTGTGTGTAGAGAGGACACGTTTGACCAGGTAGAGTCAGGTTTCTACTCAGGAGACAGGTCAGTGTGTGTAGAGAGAACACATTTGACCAGGTAGAGTCAGGTTTCTACTCAGGAGACAGGTCAGTGTGTGTAGAGAACACATTTGACCAGGTAGAGTCAGGTTTCTACTCAGGAGACAGGTCAGTGTGTGTAGAGAGAACACATTTGACCACGTAGAGTCAGGTTTCTACTCAGGAGACAGGTCAGTGTGTGTAGAGAGAACACATTTGACGAGGTAGAGTCAGGTTTCTACTCAGGAGACAGGTCAGTGTGTGTAGAGAGAACACATTTGACCACGTAGAGTCAGGTTTCTACTCAGGAGACAGGTCAGTGTGTGTAGAGAATACATTGATCAGGTGGAGTCAGGTTTCTACTCAGGAGACAGGTCAGTGTGTGTAGAGAGAACACATTTGACCAGGTGGAGTCAGGTTTCTACTCAGGAGACAGGTCAGTGTGTGTAGAGAGAACACATTTGATCAGGTAGAGTCAGGTTTCTACTCAGGAGACAGGTCAGTGTGTGTAGAGAGAACACATTTGACGAGGTAGAGTCAGGTTTCTACTCAGGAGACAGGTCAGTGTGTGTAGAGAGAACACATTTGACCACGTAGAGTCAGGTTTCTACTCAGGAGACAGGTCAGTGTGTGTAGAGAATACATTGATCAGGTGGAGTCAGGTTTCTACTCAGGAGACAGGTCAGTGTGTGTAGAGAGAACACATTTGATCAGGTAGAGTCAGGTTTCTACTCAGGAGACAGGTCAGTGTGTGTAGAGAACACATTTGACCAGGTAGAGTCAGGTTTCTACTCAGGAGACAGGTCAGTGTGTGTAGAGAACACATTTGAATCAGGTGGAGTCAGGTTTCTACTCAGGAGACAGGTCAGTGTGTGTAGAGAACACATTTGATCAGGTGGAGTCAGGTCTCTACTCAGGAGACAGGTCAGTGTGTGTAGAGAACACATTTGATCAGGTGGAGTCAGGTCTCTACTCAGGAGACAGGTCAGTGTGTGTAGAGAACACATTTGATCAGGTGGAGTCAGGTCTCTACTCAGGAGACAGGTCAGTGTGTGTAGAGAACACATTTGATCAGGTGGAGTCAGGTCTCTACTCAGGAGACAGGTCAGTGTGTGTAGAGAACACATTTGATCAGGTGGAGTCAGGTCTATTGTAAAGTGGCTGTTCCACTGGATATCTTAAGGTGAATGCACCAATTTGTAAGTCGCTCTGGATAAGAGCGTCTGCTAAATGACTTAAATGTAAATGTAAATGTTTCTACTCAGGAGACAGGTCAGTGTGTGTAGAGAACACATTTGACCAGGTAGAGTCAGGTTTCTACTCAGGAGACAGGTCAGTGTGTGTAGAGAACACATTTGACGAGGTAGAGTCAGGTTTCTACTTCATCGCCTTGGACCACTACACCAACGAGGTAGAGGACGCTATGTTAGAACCAGTAAGTCACCAACTCATCTTATGCCTTACACCAGGGTTTCCCAAACTCGGTTCTGCCCCTGGGTGCACATTTCGTTTTTTGCCCTAGCACTACAGATATGACTCAAATAATCAACTAATAATCAAGCTTGGATTATTTCAATAAGTTGTGTAGTGCTAGGGCAAAAAAAATCTGAAAGTGCAGTGTGGGGGGGGGGGGGGGGGGGGGGGCATTTTAACCAATGTCTATGGATTGTACATTGATTTTAAATTGGGACTTGGACTCCATACTAATCTAATTCCATCTCCTTTGTTGTTCTGTCCTCTCTATGGGGTGGCAGGCAGCCTAGTGGTTAGTTCGTTGGGCCAGTAACCCAAAGGTTGCTGGATCGAATCCCCGAGCTGACAAGGTAAAAATCTGTTGTTCTGCCCCTGAACAAGGCAGTTAACCCACTGTTCCCTGGTAGGGTGTCATAAATAAGAATTTGTTCATAACTGACTTGCCTAGTTAAATAAAAACTCTGTAGATTATGCTGATACCCCACTGTAAGAACCTGGAGATCTTCTATGGTTTTGAGGGAGGTGACGTGGCCACAAACAGTGCCTGGGACACCTTCCAGCACTACCACTGTCTGGAGAACAACCAGAGCGTGGTCAAGACATATGCTGCAACTTCATCTTTAGTGTGTCAGCTCTACTGCACCTGGGAGATAAAGGTATGACTCCCAACTCCCAACAGTCATGTACAGAATGCTTATACATACTTCTATAGTCATTTGTGTTTCTCAGAACACCTTTCAGTAACTGCCTATTAACTTAAACAACCTGACCACTACAAACAGGACTACACTCTTTATGTAACGGATGTGAAATGGCTAGCTAGTTAGCGGGTACGCGCTAATAGCGTTTCAATCGGTTACGTCACTTGCTCTGAAATCTAGAAGTAGTGTTGCCCCTTGCTCAGCAAGGGCCGCGGCTTTTGTGGAGCGATGGGTAACGACGCTTCGTGGGTGACTGTTGTTGATGTGTGCAGAAGGTTCCTGGTTCGCGTCGGGGCGAGGGGACGCACTAAAGTTAAACTGTTACATTGATGCTGTTGACCCGGATCACTGGTTGCTGCGGAAAAGGAGGAGGTTGAAAGGGGGGTGAGTGTAACGGATGTGAAATGGCTAGCGGGTACGCGCTAATAGCGTTTCAATCGGTTACGTCACTTGCTCTGAGACTTGAAGTAGGTTTTCCCCTTGCTCTGCAAGGGCCGCGGCTTTTGTGGAGCGATGGGTAACGACGCTTCGTGGGTGACTATTGATGTTTGCAGAGGGTCCCTGGTTCGCGCCCGTGCCGGGGCGAGGGGACGGTCTAAAGTTATACTGTTACATATAGAACTAGGTGGAAGAATACCTTAAACAACCTGACCACTACAAACAGGACTACACTCTATAGAACTAGGTGGAAGAATACCTTAAGCAACCTGACCACTACAAACAGGACTACACTCTATAGAACTAGGTGGAAGAATACCTTAAACAACCTGACCACTACAAACAGGACTACACTCTATAGAACTAGGTGGAAGAATACCTTAAACAACCTGACCACTACAAACAGGACTACACTCTATAGAACTAGGTGGAAGAATACCTTAAACAACCTGACCACTACAAACAGGACTACACTCTATAGAACTAGGTGGAAGAATACCTTAAACAACCTGACCACTACAAACAGGACTACACTCTATAGAGCTAGGTGGAAGAATACCTTAAACAACCTGACCACTACAAACAGGACTACACTCTATAGAACTAGGTGGAAGAATACCTTAAACAACCTGACCACTACAAACAGGACTACACTCTATAGAACTAGGTGGAAGAATACCTTAAACAACCTGACCACTACAAACAGGACTATACTCTATAGAACTAGGTGGAAGAATACCATAAACAACCTGACCACTACAAACAGGACTATACTCTTTAGAACTAGGTGGAGGAAAGACTTGGGTAGCGATATGAGGGGAAAAAACTCCCATTTTCCACCCCACAATCGATGTCATGCTTAACATAAGGCTTAAAGGATTCAAATTATAGGCCTCTTGGTTCCTTCTACCTAAATTGGGTAAAATGACAGCATGGGTGCCTGTCTCTGAGTCTGATATCTCCCTAATTACGGCGCTTCTACCCTCCCTTCTATTCCCAGACAGGAAGAAAAATCTCTGATGAATTTGCCTTAATTGTCAGTATTTACTGCCTTCGCCTTGATCAGCCCAGCACATGACATGTATTTCTCGTTGTAATTTTTTGTTGTTTAAATGATCCCTCCTCCCTCTCTCTTTCTCTCTGTAAACTGATTGGTCACTGTGAGGTGCCTGGAAAGAGCGTTCCTATTCTGTTTATAACATAAAAGGTGCTACAGTCGTCCGGGTTGATGGCAAACGCCGGTAGCTCCGGGGTTGCTAAGAGAGAACATCAGAGCTTGGCGTGGCGAACGCCGGTAGCTCCGGGGTTGCTAAGAGAGAACATCAGAGCTTGGCGTGGCGAACGCCGGTAGCTCCGGGGTTGCTAAGAGAGAACATCAGAGCTTGGCGTGGCGAACGCCGGTAGCTCCGGGGTTGCTAAGAGAGAACATCAGAGCTTGGCGTGGCGAACGCCGGTAGCTCCGGGGTTGCTAAGAGAGAACATCAGAGCTTGGCGTGGCGAATGCGGCATCATCGCATGTTCAATTCATTTCTCAACAATAGAGCCGGGTGGCAAACTAGCGAACGAGGAAAACATTAGCGAAACAAACAAATGGAGGAAAAACATTTTTTATACAAAATC
Organism: Salvelinus fontinalis; assembly: GCF_029448725.1. Taxonomy (NCBI): domain Eukaryota; kingdom Metazoa; phylum Chordata; class Actinopteri; order Salmoniformes; family Salmonidae; genus Salvelinus; species Salvelinus fontinalis. The sequence continues at coordinate 14,029,006 of NC_074679.1, read as the reverse complement.
TATCATGAACGAAAATGAGAATTAAAGGGGAATGGAAAACACAACAATGCCAATATGGTGATTTACAGTTGGCTGTCGTTCTAAATCCTAGTGTTTACATTCCCCTTTTAACGGGCTGCCTTTCATGTTTGTGCATCGACACAGTGGTTTTCAAGCAACTCTAGAAGGTTCTTTTAAGTACCACTGAATACATGACAAGATTACCGTTCACATAAGACACATTACCTCTGTTTGGCCTTTATGACTATTAACTATTATAATTATTTTTGTGAGATGCCAGTGGAACACACATCCTGTCTTCTTCTGTGTAATAGCAAAGGCTCCCATACAGTGTTTAGGTATTGCTTCAGGACTACAATGAAGTAGGAGTAAGTAAAGCAAAAATCCTCTTCTTCCACCAATGGGATATGAAGAAGTGCACACGACACATCGAACTCCATTGACTGGCCCAGGGGTCCCATTGCAGATAATCAGAATTTATGAATAGGGCTATTTTCTGCTTCTGAAGATTTGGCTCCTTCAGAAAAATGACTTCCCAGTAAATGGTGCTCTTGGAGAATGTTTAAATGATAAAAGCACACGGACGTTATGAATAGGGTATTATGGGGGCTTTGAATGGTGCTTTTCTTCGCCTGCCACATTCCCCTACCCTTTCTAAACACTCTCCCCACAGACAGACGGGGGAGATAAGATCTCAACCCAACCTGTACCTGCATACAAGTGGTCCTAAAGCACAGGAAATGGCCATAATACTGTATGTGTAGGTATTTACAGGGGGAGAGATAAGTAGACTGCGGTTGGCAGGCTCATACACAGACTCACAAGTCTTAGAGCACTGCTTTTTATTCAGCCGGCATGAACATGAAGGAATATCCAGAAGAGGGACGGATATGAAACGTCAGGTCCAGAAGTATTTGGACAGTGATACAATTTGCATCATTTTGCCTCTGTACGCCGCCACAATGGATTTGAAAGGAAACAATCAAGGTGTGCTTTAAGTGTCGACTTGCATCTTTCATTTAAGAGTTCTGTCAAAATTATAGTATGAATCGTGTCGGAACTACATCCATTTGTATACATAGACCCCCCCCCCCCCCCAATTTTAAGGGCTCAAAAGTAATTGGACAAACTAACATAATCATACATTAAATTGACTGCCTGAAGTCTGGAACCCATGGACATCACCAGATGCTGTGATTCTTCCCTGGTGATGCTCTGCCAGCTCTTTACTGTAGCTGTCTTCACTTCCTGCTTGTTCTTGGGGCGTTTTGCCTTCAGCAAGTGAAATGCTCAATTGGATTCAGGTCAGGGGATTGACTTGGCCATTGCAGAACATTCCCATTCGTTGCCTTATAAAAGTATTGGGTTGCTTTCGCGGTATGCTTCGGGTCATTGTCCATCTGCACTGTGAAGCGCCGTCCAATAAGTTTTGAAGTAATTGGCTGAATCTGAGCAGATAATATAGCCCTAAACACTTCAGAATTCATCCTGCTGCTTTTGTCAGCAGTCATCAATAAATACAAGGGAACAAGTGCCATTGGCAGCCATATATGCCCACACCATAACACCACCTCCTCCATGCTTCACAGATGAGGTGGTATGCTTCAGATCATGAGCAGTTCCTTCCATTCTCCATTATCTTCTCTTCCCATCATTCTGGTACAAGTTGATCTTTGTCTCATCTGTCCATAGGAGGTTGTTCCAGAACTGTACAGGCTTTTTAGATGTTTCTAACTTGAATCTGGTCTTCCTGTTTCTGAGGCCCTTTGAACTTCATATTGAGGGTTAACAGCAACAGATTCCAGATGCCACACTTGAACTCTGGACTTACTTCTCTGCTTACTTGTAAATTAACTAATGAGGGAATGACACACACCTGGCCTTTGAACAGCTGAGCAGCAAATGTCCAATTACTTGTGGTCCCTTAAAAAGGGGGGGACCGCATATAAAACGTGCTGTAATTCCTACACCATTCACACGACTTGGATGTAAATACCCTCAAATGAAAGGTGAAAGTGTGCACTTTCAGCTCATATTAATTGTTTAATTTCAACTCCTATATCCTGTGGTAGACAGCTAAAATAATAATAACTTGGTCAATGTCAACAGTTTCTGCTTTTCTATTTTGCTATTGCTGGCCTGAATTTCAACATCCCCCTTGATATCGTTAGCTGACCTGGCTCCTAGCAGTCAGGTCAGGTGTGTGCATGTCCGAAGCTTGGCCAAAGCTCTGACAGGTGGACAGTATATGTGAGAGTGAGAATCGCCCCCCTCGCAAAACTTTTGCCAATCACTGGCCCCGGCGGCAGCTGTGGATTTGGGTGGCGAGCGGCGGCTCCTCGCTAGACCCCGATTCACGCATCATCACCTGGCAGGCTGACAGCATTGTCAAACTCTGTAACCATGTGGCTGACATCCTCCCCACATCTCTGCTCAACGTGCCAAACCCACCGCCGGAGAATGTTGGATCTTATTTATTCATGTACCCTTTTTTTCATAAGTTTCAAATATATAGAAAATGACGCCTGTGTACGGGAGCTGTCAAAGCGGCTGTCATGTTACGCCGCCTAGCTTGGCATACACGGTGTCTTATGAATAAATGAACTTGAAGTGAAATCTCTCTGTATGATATCACAATGAAAGAGATACCTGATTTTATTTTTAAATGAGAAATATGAGGATATACGTTTTGGGGAGCCAGTGATTAGAGGATCTTCTTACTGTGTATATCATTCTGTATTCCTTGAGAGACTTTGAAAGAGATCATGTCTCGATTTGTTTTTGTATTTTCTAAATGGTAGTATTGATCAGACCATTTTTGTACCCAACCCCCCCCCCCCCCCCCTTGTAAGATCCTGGATTATTCTATGACGATAGTCAGGGTAGCCAAAATCACGTTTCAAATATATGACAAAATATACTATTCTTTATTGGATTTAAATTAAATTAAGTTAACTCATTCTAAGATGTAAACGGGTTGAGAAATCAGTCTGAATGATTTAACATGGAAGGTATTCCCCTCCTTGTCTTTAATCAACTGCACTTAATTTCTTCTCTGGGTTATGAATGATTTTGCTGTCAGTCAAGTTCTGTGCGTGGCATGGCTGTAAAGTATTTGTTTTCCACTTTGAATCTGGGAGGATGTCTGGGGTTTTGGTCACATATTTAAGTGTGCAGTCCTCTGAAATACCCAGGAGAATACAAGTAAGCCATGTTGTTTATGTATCACCACAGCTTCATACTCCCTTGTTTGACTAACATTTATTAAACAGTAATACGGTGTCCATATTAAGAACGCCTAATTTGATGAGTAATTATTACTTATGCAGTCTACTCCTGATATGCAATAATAATACTGCCGTGACCGTGTGCATTTTACTAGATTATGCAAAGCATGTTAAAAAATATATATTTCACTTGGAACTGGTGACCTGCATTGCAAAGAGTTACAACATTTTATTAAATGGGCATTTATAAGGTGTTGGAATTAGCATGTTCTACTTTCGCTCTCCCATATCTCCCTTCCTCCCCCCTCCCCTCACTCCTCCCTCTCTCCCTCCCTCCCCTCACTCCTCTCTCTTCCCCTCACTCCTCCCTCCCCTCACTCCTCCCTCCCCTCACTCCTCCCTCCCCTCACTCCTCCCTCCCCTCACTCCCCTCACTCCTCCCTCTCTCCCTCCCTCCCCTCTCTCCCTCCCTCCCCTCACTCCTCCCTCTCTCCCTCCCCTCTCTCCCTCCCTCCTCTCTCTTCCCCTCACTCCTCCCTCTCTCCCTCTCTCCCTCCCTCCCCTCACTCCTCCCTCTCTCCCTCCCTCCCCTCACTCCTCCCTCCTTTCCCCCACCCCCATTCCAAGTTCAACATTTGCACAACTAATGAGCAAAACATTTCAGTTGAAACTCTTTTTTTCTTCTTCTTACTTGCAAACTATGGCTGCATACCAAATTAGAGTGTTTATTTAAAAGGCATCAATATTTAATTAGATTTATTCTAATCTCCCGTTAGTCTGCTCAGAAGTCTCATTGTGGCTGTTTAAATATTTAAATGAATTAGAGCTAAGAGAAAGAAGCTTGGCTTAATTGTACAGGTAGTTCCTGGGAAAATAATGTTCACGCAGACACACTATGTATTCTGTTCCTTAAGGGTTTAAAGGTTCAGGATATTTCATGTATTTGCTGCTGATATTAATTAGCTTCGAAAGCAAGACAATGTGTTGTGTTTTACCGGAAGGTGTCTTGCGTTTGTGTGTACTTGTTTCTCAGACAAAACCCCTACTGTTTAATAATACTGTATAGTGATAATGACAACTGTGTCTGTTCGTCTGTGTCTGTTTGTCTGTGTGTGTGTGTGCACTGAGAGTACAAAACATGAGGAATACCTAGGGCTGTTACGGTGACCGTATTACCGCCACACCGGCGGTCACGAGTCATGAAGGAAGTCAAATTCCACGTGACCGTTTAGTCTTGGTAATTAGGCTTCTCCAAGCTCTGATGCTGTTGATGGTCAATAGTAGTGTCAACTAAACGAAGGAGCTGATCGTGGACTTCAGGAAACAGCAGAGGGAGCACCCCCCTATCCACATCGACGGGGGAGCAGTGGAAATGGAGGAAAGTTTTAAGTTCCTCTGCGTACACATCACTGACAAACTGAAATGGTCCACCCACATAGACAGTGTGGTGAAGGCGGCACAACAGCGCCTCTTCAACCTCAGGAGGCTGAAGAAATTTGGCTTGGGCCATAAAGACCCTCAAACTTTTACAGATGCATAATTGAGAGCATCCTGTTGGGATGTATCATCGCCTGGTACGGCAACTGCACCGCTCGTAACCGCAGGGCTCTCCAGAGGGTGGTGCGGTCTGCCCAACGCATCACCATGGGCACACTGCCTGCCCTACAGGACACCTACAGCACCCGATGTCACAGGAAGGCCAAAAAGATCATCAAGGACATCAACCACCTGAGCCATGGCCTGTTCACTCCGCTATCATCCAGAAGGCGAGGTCAGTACAGGTGCATCAAGCTGGGACCGAGAGACTGAAAAACAGCTTCTATCTCAAGGCCATCAGACTGTTAAATAGCCATCACTAGCCGGCTACCACCCGGTTACTCAACCCTGCACCTTAGAGGCTGCTGCCCTATATGCATAGACATGGAATCACAGGTCACTTTAATAATTTTTACATACTGCTTTACTAATTTTTTATATGCATATACTGTATTCTATTCTACTGTATTTTAGTCAATGCCACTCCGACATTTCTCGTCCTAATATTTATATATTTCTTAAATTCCATTATTTTACTTTTAAATGTGTGTATTGTTAGATATTACTGCACTGTTGGAGCTTGGAACACAAGCATTTCACTACGCCCGCAATAACATCTGCTAAATATGTGTATGTGACCAATAACATTTGATTTGATTTGTTTGTGTGTGTGTGTGTGTGTGTACATACACTATCAGCTACCTCAGAATAATTGCTGTGTGTTTGTCCAGCGATCACAAGCCTCTCATCCCTGCTCTATACATATTTCCCCATAGCCTGATTTCTAGGCATCACTGCACACTTCTCTGGCCAAACAATGTTTTTTTATTTACTTCAATCTGATCTTTCTTCACTACTTTTCATTTAGCAATATCCAGGAAAATATCTGTGCATAGGCTTTCTAAGCCAAATAATGCATGGTTGTTGAATCTATAGTTCTCATGAAAGTCTGTAAGAGCATGATACCTGCAGCCTTTAACATTTAAACTAAAATGATCATGGGCAACAGTGTTCTGAGATTCTTTGTGTTTTTGAGTGTAAACGAGGGGAAATATACTAACAACATTTCTGCCAGCACCATTACTAACCGTGGGGCATTATTTGATAGAATTCAGTTGACAATTGCCTTTCACAATCCCTCTTTTACAGGGGTGAAATAACACACACACACACACACACTGATGTCGCAATGACTGAATAAAACACAGTGCGGTTGTGGAAATGAAGTGAGATTTGAATGGGAATGAACTTGGATGGCAACATCAGCCTATATCATTAACTGATTGAGGAGATAGATAATTGTGTGGTTTTCTACCCACACACTATTCTGGACTGGCAGAATGTAGTTATATAGTTATATGCATTGCGCATTTCCTTTGGAGGCATTTTTGCATGTATATTGGATCAATAGGGAGGATGAGTAGGACATTTGCAGACCAGAATCGTCTAAGTGCTCTAGTGGTGGCGTATCTTAAAGTCTCTCCCTCATCTACCAATCCATGGACACGACATCTGAATGCAATAATCCCCTCATGGCCTGAGTTAAGGAAGTCACCTGAAAAGAGGGGAGGGATCATCAGAGGGAAAGACACTCCCCCTATCATCACTTTATTCAGATGAGAAATCACTCTGTCAGTATACCTTCTCATCCTTTACACGCTTCTATTGGTCATCAAGGCCACGCCCACACACACACACCCAGACACACTACATGTGAGAAGGCTAATAGCTGCTATGAATGGTAAATGGAACCAATCGTTGCGTCCCATAGCGGAAATAGATGAGCTGGGGACAAAAGGGACAAAATGGCGTCTCGATGATTACTTGGTGTTTGTTTTGCACAGACCTCTGGTGGCTTCCAAACAGGAATGGAAAGTCACCCTATAGAGAAGATATTGGAATCATTGACCCTAATTCTGAGCAGGATGAAAAGCTAAAACAGCTTATTTTCAACTCGGGAGAAGAAGTAACAACAAACTGGAATAATGAAAAATCTGAAAGGGGACCGGATGGAAGGCGTGAGGTTGGGGAGGGGGGGGGGGGGGCGGCTTGGCAGATTTAAATTAGAAGGCACATCGTGGCACGGCTCAAGAATTTTACTAAGACTCTTTATATCCTCCGCCTTAAGCTGCCATGATCAGCATTATCCTCGTCCAAACAATAAATAATGAATCTTCTCTTTTGGCGAAGGGGTTAGATTAAGAAAAGCATGATGCCGATCGGGGGAGGGGAGATGTGTTATTGGATTTAGATTAGGAGAGGAGGAGGAGGAGGAGGAGGAGGAGGGACATTTCTTAATGGGTTTGGAGTAATACCATTAATGAAAAGTCACCTCGGTGGATACCAGAGAGAGAGAAGGCCGACCCATGTTGGCCACATGTTACCTTGCTAATGTAACAACGGTCTACTCCTGAGAGAGAGAGATGTGTGTGTGTGTGTGTGTGTGTGTGTGTGTGTGTGTGTGTGTGTGTGTGTGTGTGTGTGTGTGTGTGTGTGTGTGTTGCTGTGGGTTGGTTTTAGTGTATGCACAATTCACAGTTTTTAATTAAAATATATTTATGTATCCATGCATTCATTCATTAATTATTAACATTTTCAGTTTGTACTTTGAAACTTGTATCTGTAACAAACGTTTGTCATGAAACATTAACATTATATCCTGATGAAGACAGCTTGTCTGTCCAAACGTTGCTCATTGGGTTAATCAATTATTGCATCTGAGCTCCTAGAGTGTGCGTCTCTCCTTTTCAAGCGTTCTACTCCGCTAGCCAGCACCTCGCCTAAACAGGTGTGTCTCCAGATGAAACATTAAAGTACATTGTTTTATGTATTGGAAAGCACTCAGTATTTGATAACCTTGGGAATGTCTGCATGCTTTTCATCTTTCTCTGCAAAACACTTACTATCATCTTCCTGCATGTTCACTTCTAAAGTACATATCAGGTACCGTACCTGTAACGGTCAACCCTATATGACCTATTTACAGGGAATACATGAGTATATATGGCATACAGCATAATAGATAAGACTGGTTACAGAAAACATTTAACAACCTGGACCAGCACCCCCCCCCCCCCCCTAACCCTAACCCTAGCCCCCCCCCCAGCTCTGACTCCACTGATAGCTACTTTGAGGAAAAATGTACTTTCTATGCCTCTGATATGTGGTTGTCCCACCTAGCTATCTTAAGATGTGGGTAAGCCTCTCTGGATAAGAGCATCTGCTAAATGACTAAAATGTCAAATGTCTTCCATTTTCCCCACTGCTACACTTGTACCCCTTTCACACGATCAGGCCGATCCAAACCATGTTGGCTCAGATATTTTATTTTCACATAGTCTTTTCCTGCATCTATGATGGATGATTAAGCAGGGCAGAGCGGAGCAGCTCTGTAGTATGAACCAACCATATATCCACTGTGGCTATCACACGTGAGAACAAGTATTATTCAAGAATACTGTACTCATCACATCTGTTCTCTCGTCTTCAAGGCTTGTTTTCTTTTAAAGCTCTGTTCCTCAAACCTCTCATGCTGCACTGCCAGACGTTTCTCACTTTTGTCCAACCCTTGAACCCTTGAACCAGCAAATTTAATTTAAATATTCAAGGGCTTGACGATTGACAAATCAGGTGAATCGGGTCTGCTAGCTCTGGAATAGGTGAATACATAAAATGACTGGGGGTCATTGAATTTAAATTGAGATTCTATGTACAAGGTGATCCAGACTTTTCTCTGCAAACAAAACCAAAGACCTTGGTTGTCTGAACACAACCAAGGCCGTGGCCTCCAATTGCTCTTAAATTCAAGTAAAACTAAATGCATGCTCTTCAACTGATCGCTGCCTGCACCTGCCCGCCCGTCCAGCATCACTACTCCGGACGGTTCTGACTTAGAATATGTGGACAACAACAAATACCTAGGTGTCTGGTTAGACTATAAACTCTCCTTCCAGACTCACATTAAGCATCTCCAATCCAAAATTAAATCTAGAATCGGCTTCCTATCTTGCAACAAAGCATCCTTCACTCACGCCGCAATACTTACCCTCGTAAAACTGACCATCCTACCGATTCTCGACTTCGGCGATGTCATTTACAAAATAGCCTCCAACACTCTACTCAACAAATTGGATGCAGTCTATCACAGTGCCCTCCGTTTGTCACCAAAGCCCCATATACTACCCACCACTGCAAGCTGTACGCTCTCGTTGGCTGGCCCTCGCTTCATACCCGTCGCTAAACCCACTGGCTCCAGGTCATCTACAAGTCTCTGCTGACGACCTAGGAATGACGACCTAGGAACAGTGGGTTAAATGCCTTGTTCAGGGGTAGAACGACAGACTTTTACCTTGTCAGCTCAGGGATTCGATCTAGCAACCTTTTGGTTACTGGCTCAACGCTCTAAACACTAGGCTACCTGCCGCCCCCTCATTGTCACTCCCCTGCACAATATAAATGGTATTTGGGAGATCGAATACTGCCACCAGTAAAATATGTGTCAATTATCCAGACCTTGAGAGTTGTATTGTTTCACACTGCGATGATGTACAATGTTGCCGCATTAACACCAGAGGTAGGAGTCTCTTCATTCGCTAATTTGCCTAATTGATGTACAATTATTAACGCATTCCACACCAATTATTTCCATATTGATGAAAGCGCCGCAACACAGATGTGCAATTTTGACCATTAACTGGGTAATTTTATCACATTTATGTTTTGCAGGCTTCCTAATTCACCTGTGAAAGATGGCGTGTAATGGGGATTCCAGTGCAACAGTAATTCAGGGCAAAACAAATGGGTGTGCCTGTCACATCACATTAGACCGGAGCTGCTGGGAGAGGGAATGGACCTTCATGGACAGTCAGTCGCTAGCAGAGTAGCACCTCGGCCTGCGGCAAAGAGCAGGTTGGATACAGACAGAGACGGACAGACGGACGGACCGGTAGACAAGACAGCGTGAAGGTCATCACCCAGGTCCAGCCTCAGGTTCAGTCAGGCACAAATACCCTGCTTGGCATGAAGTTGGCCTCTGAATATTGAAACTGGAGTGAGGAAAATCTGGCAAACAAGGTAGCAGACGTTATGAGGGGTTTCAGTCTTAGGGGCCCTTACATCATCCCATGACCCCTATACAAAATCCCAGCAAACACACTACTATCATTCATAATCAGCACAGCACTCAGGCTACATCATAGATGACACCCTATTCTCAATAGTACACTTTACAACAAGAACACATCACTATGAAGCAGCACGACACCATAATCTACCTGTATGTGACTATACTAACACCATAACCTCCCTGTATGTGACTATACTACTACCACCATAACCTCCCTGTATGTGACTATACTACTACCACCATAACCTCCCTGTATGTGACTATACTACTACCACCATAACCTCCCTGTATGTGACTATACTACTACCACCATAACCTCCCTGTATGTGACTATACTACCACCATAACCTCCCTGTATGTGACTATACTACCACCATAACCTCCCTGTATGTGACTATACTACTGCCACCATAACCTCCCTGTATGTGACTATACTACCACCATAACCTCCCTGTATGTGACTATACTACTACCACCATAACCTCCCTGTATGTGACTATACTACCACCACCATAACCTCCCTGTATGTGACTATACTACTACCACCATAACCTCCCTGTATGCGACTATACTACTACCACCATAACCTCCCTGTATGTGACTATACTACTACCACCATAACCTCCCTGTATGTGACTATACTACTACCACCATAACCTCCCTGTATGTGACTATACTACTACCATCATAACCTCCCTGTATGTGACTATACTACTACCACCATAACCTCCCTGTATGTGACTATACTACTACCACCATAACCTCCCTGTATGTGACTATACTACCACCATAACCTCCCTGTATGTGACTATACTACTACCACCATAACCTCCCTGTATGTGACTATACTACTACCACCATAACCTCCCTGTATGTGACTATACTACTACCACCATAACCTCCCTGTATGTGACTATACTACTACCACCATAACCTCCCTGTATGTGACTATACTACTACCACCATAACCTCCCTGTATGTGACTATACTACTACCACCATAACCTCCCTGTATGTGACTATACTACTACCACCATAACCTCCCTGTATGTGACTATACTACTACCACCATAACCTCCCTGTATGTGACTATACTACCACCATAACCTCCCTGTATGTGACTATACTACTACCACCATAACCTCCCTGTATGTGACTATACTACCACCATAACCTCCCTGTATGTGACTATACTACTACCACCATAACCTCCCTGTATGTGACTATACTACTACCACCATAACCTCCCTGTATGTGACTATACTACCACCATAACCTCCCTGTATGTGACTATACTACCACCATAACCTCCCTGTATGTGACTATACTACTACCACCATAACCTCCCTGTATGTGACTATACTACCACCATAACCTCCCTGTATGTGACTATACTACTACCACCATAACCTCCCTGTATGTGACTATACTACCACCACCATAACCTCCCTGTATGTGACTATACTACCACCACCATAACCTCCCTGTATGTGACTATACTACCACCACCATAACCTCCCTGTATGCGACTACTACTACCATAACCTCCCTGTATGTGACTATACTACCACCACCATAACCTCCCTGTATGTGACTATACTACCACCACCATAACCTCCCTGTATGTGACTATACTACCACCACCATAACCTCCCTGTATGCGACTACTACTACCATAACCTCCCTGTATGTGACTATACTACCACCACCATAACCTCCCTGTATGTGACTATACTACCACCACCATAACCTCCCTGTATGCGACTACTACTACCATAACCTCCCTGTATGTGACTATACTACCACCACCATAACCTCCCTGTATGTGACTATACTACCACCACCATAACCTCCCTGTATGTGACTATACTACCACCATAACCTCCCTGTATGCGACTATACTACTACCACCATAACCTCCCTGTATGTGACTATACTACTACCACCATAACCTCCCTGTATGTGACTATACTACTACCACCATAACCTCCCTGTATGTGACTATACTACTACCACCATAACCTCCCTGTATGTGACTATACTACCACCATAACCTCCCTGTATGTGACTATACTACTACCACCATAACCTCCCTGTATGCGACTATACTACCACCATAACCTCCCTGTATGTGACTATACTACTACCACCATAACCTCCCTGTATGTGACTATACTACTACCACCATAACCTCCCTGTATGTGACTATACTACCACCATAACCTCCCTGTATGTGACTATACTACTACCACCATAACCTCCCTGTATGTGACTATACTACTACCACCATAACCTCCCTGTATGTGACTATACTACTACCACCATAACCTCCCTGTATGTGACTATACTACTACCACCATAACCTCCCTGTATGTGACTATACTACTACCACCATAACCTCCCTGTATGTGACTATACTACTACCACCATAACCTCCCTGTATGTGACTATACTACTACCACCATAACCTCCCTGTATGTGACTATACTACTACCACCATAACCTCCCTGTATGTGACTATACTACCACCACCATAACCTCCCTGTATGTGACTATACTACTACCACCATAACCTCCCTGTATGTGACTATACTACCACCATAACCTCCCTGTATGTGACTATACTACCACCATAACCTCCCTGTATGTGACTATACTACTACCACCATAACCTCCCTGTATGTGACTATACTACCACCACCATAACCTCCCTGTATGTGACTATACTACTACCACCATAACCTCCCTGTATGTGACTATACTACCACCACCATAATCTCCCTGTATGTGACTATACTACTACCACCATAACCTCCCTGTATGTGACTATACTACCACCACCATAACCTCCCTGTATGTGACTGTACTACTACCACCATAACCTCCCTGTATGTGACTATACTACCACCATAACCTCCCTGTATGTGACTATACTACTACCACCATAACCTCCCTGTATGTGACTATACTACCACCACCATAACCTCCCTGTATGTGACTATACTACTACCATAACCTCCCTGTATGTGACTATACTACTACCACCATAACCTCCCTGTATGTGACTATACTACCACCATAACCTCCCTGTATGTGACTATACTACTACCACCATAACCTCCCTGTATGTGACTATACTACTACCACCATAACCTCCCTGTATGTGACTATACTACCACCACCATAACCTCCCTGTATGTGACTATACTACTACCACCATAACCTCCCTGTATGTGACTATACTACTACCACCATAACCTCCCTGTATGTGACTATACTACCACCATAACCTCCCTGTATGTGACTATACTACTACCACCATAACCTCCCTGTATGTGACTATACTACCACCATAACCTCCCTGTATGTGACTATACTACCACCATAACCTCCCTGTATGTGACTATACTACTACCACCATAACCTCCCTGTATGTGACTATACTACTACCACCATAACCTCCCTGTATGTGACTATACTACTACCACCATAACCTCCCTGTATGTGACTATACTACTACCACCATAACCTCCCTGTATGTGACTATACTACTACCACCATAACCTCCCTGTATGTGACTATACTACCACCATAACCTCCCTGTATGTGACTATACTACCACCACCATAACCTCCCTGTATGTGACTATACTACCACCATAACCTCCCTGTATGTGACTATACTACCACCATAACCTCCCTGTATGTGACTATACTACCACCATAACCTCCCTGTATGCGACTATACTACCACCATAACCTCCCTGTATGTGACTATACTACCACCATAACCTCCCTGTATGTGACTATACTACTACCACCATAACCTCCCTGTATGTGACTATACTACTACCACCATAACCTCCCTGTATGTGACTATACTACTACCACCATAACCTCCCTGTATGTGACTATACTACTACCACCATAACCTCCCTGTATGTGACTATACTACTACCACCATAACCTCCCTGTATGTGACTATACTACTACCACCATAACCTCCCTGTATGTGACTATACTACCACCACCATAACCTCCCTGTATGTGACTATACTACTACCACCATAACCTCCCTGCATGTGACTATACTACTACCACCATAACCTCCCTGTATGTGACTATACTACTACCACCATAACCTCCCTGTATGTGACTATACTACTACCACCATAACCTCCCTGTATGTGACTATACTACTACCACCATAACCTCCCTGTATGTGACTATACTACTACCACCATAACCTCCCTGTATGTGACTATACTACCACCACCATAACCTCCCTGTATGCGACTATACTACCACCATAACCTCCCTGTATGTGACTATACTACTACCACCATAACCTCCCTGTATGTGACTATACTACTACCACCATAACCTCCCTGTATGTGACTATACTACTACCATAACCTCCCAGTATGTGACTATACTACTACCACCATAACCTCCCTGTATGTGACTATACTACTACCATAACCTCCCAGTATGTGACTATACTACTACCACCATAACCTCCCTGTATGTGACTATATTACCACCATAACCTCCCTGTATGTGACTATACTACTACCACCATAACCTCCCTGTATGTGACTATACTACTACCATAACCTCCCTGTATGTGACTATACTACTACTACCATAACCTCCCTGTATGTGACTATACTACTACCACCATAACCTCCCTGTATGTGACTATACTACTACCACCATAACCTCCCTGTATGTGATTATACTACTACCACCATAACCTCCCTGTATGTGACTATACTACTACCACCATAACCTCCCTGTATGTGACTATACTACTACCACCATAACCTCCCTGTATGCGACTACTACTACCATAACCTCCCTGTATGTGACTATACTACTACCACCATAACCTCCCTGTTTGTGACTATACTACTACCACCATAACCTCCCTGTATGTGACTATACTACCACCACCATAATCTCCCTGTATGTGACTATACTACTACCACCATAACCTCCCTGTATGTGACTATACTACCACCACCATAACCTCCCTGTATGTGACTATACTACTACCACCATAACCTCCCTGTATGTGACTATACTACCACCATAACCTCCCTGTATGTGACTATACTACTACCACCATAACCTCCCTGTATGTGACTATACTACCACCACCATAACCTCCCTGTATGTGACTATACTACTACCATAACCTCCCTGTATGTGACTATACTACTACCACCATAACCTCCCTGTATGTGACTATACTACCACCATAACCTCCCTGTATGTGACTATACTACTACCACCATAACCTCCCTGTATGTGACTATACTACTACCACCATAACCTCCCTGTATGTGACTATACTACCACCATAACCTCCCTGTATGTGACTATACTACTACCACCATAACCTCCCTGTATGTGACTATACTACTACCACCATAACCTCCCTGTATGTGACTATACTACCACCATAACCTCCCTGTATGTGACTATACTACTACCACCATAACCTCCCTGTATGTGACTATACTACCACCATAACCTCCCTGTATGTGACTATACTACCACCATAACCTCCCTGTATGTGACTATACTACTACCATAACCTCCCTGTATGTGACTATACTACTACTACCATAACCTCCCTGTATGTGACTATACTACTACCACCATAACCTCCCTGTATGTGACTATACTACTACCACCATAACCTCCCTGTATGTGACTATACTACTACCACCATAACCTCCCTGTATGTGACTATACTACTACCACCATAACCTCCCTGTATGTGACTATACTACTACCACCATAACCTCCCTGTATGCGACTACTACTACCATAACCTCCCTGTATGTGACTATACTACTACCACCATAACCTCCCTGTTTGTGACTATACTACTACCACCATAACCTCCCTGTATGTGACTATACTACTACCACCATAACCTCCCTGTATGTGACTATACTACCACCACCATAATCTCCCTGTATGTGACTATACTACTACCACCATAACCTCCCTGTATGTGACTATACTACCACCACCATAACCTCCCTGTATGTGACTATACTACTACCACCATAACCTCCCTGTATGTGACTATACTACCACCATAACCTCCCTGTATGTGACTATACTACTACCACCATAACCTCCCTGTATGTGACTATACTACCACCACCATAACCTCCCTGTATGTGACTATACTACTACCATAACCTCCCTGTATGTGACTATACTACTACCACCATAACCTCCCTGTATGTGACTATACTACCACCATAACCTCCCTGTATGTGACTATACTACTACCACCATAACCTCCCTGTATGTGACTATACTACCACCACCATAACCTCCCTGTATGTGACTATACTACCACCACCATAACCTCCCTGTATGTGACTATACTACTACCACCATAACCTCCCTGTATGTGACTATACTACTACCACCATAACCTCCCTGTATGTGACTATACTACCACCATAACCTCCCTGTATGTGACTATACTACTACCACCATAACCTCCCTGTATGTGACTATACTACCACCACCATAACCTCCCTGTATGTGACTATACTACTACCACCATAACCTCCCTGTATGCGACTATACTACCACCATAACCTCCCTGTATGTGACTATACTACTACCACCATAACCTCCCTGTATGTGACTATACTACTACCATAACCTCCCAGTATGTGACTATACTACTACCACCATAACCTCCCTGTATGTGACTATACTACTACCATAACCTCCCAGTATGTGACTATACTACTACCACCATAACCTCCCTGTATGTGACTATATTACCACCATAACCTCCCTGTATGTGACTATACTACTACCACCATAACCTCCCTGTATGTGACTATACTACTACCATAACCTCCCTGTATGTGACTATACTACTACTACCATAACCTCCCTGTATGTGACTATACTACTACCACCATAACCTCCCTGTATGTGACTATACTACTACCACCATAACCTCCCTGTATGTGACTATACTACTACCACCATAACCTCCCTGTATGTGACTATACTACTACCACCATAACCTCCCTGTATGTGACTATACTACTACCACCATAACCTCCCTGTATGCGACTACTACTACCATAACCTCCCTGTATGTGACTATACTACTACCACCATAACCTCCCTGTTTGTGACTATACTACTACCACCATAACCTCCCTGTATGTGACTATACTACTACCACCATAACCTCCCTGTATGCGACTATACTACTACCACCATAACCTCCCTGTATGTGACTATACTACTACCACCATAACCTCCCTGTATGTGACTATACTACTACCACCATAACCTCCCTGTATGTGACTATACTACTACCACCATAACCTCCCTGTATGTGACTATACTACTACCACCATAACCTCCCTGTATGTGACTATACTACTACCACCATAACCTCCCTGTATGTGACTATACTACTACCACCATAACCTCCCTGTATGTGACTATACTACTACCACCATAACCTCCCTGTATGTGACTATACTACTACCACCATAACCTCCCTGTATGTGACTATACTACTACCACCATAACCTCCCTGTATGTGACTATACTACTACCACCATAACCTCCCTGTATGTGACTATACTACTACCACCATAACCTCCCTGTATGTGACTATACTACTACCACCATAACCTCCCTGTATGTGACTATACTACTACCACCATAACCTCCCTGTATGTGACTATACTACTACCACCATAACCTCCCTGTATGCGACTATACTACTAACACCATAACCTCCCTGTATGCGACTATACTACTAACACCATAACCTCCCTGTATGCGACTATACTACTAACACCATAACCTCCCTGTATGTGACTATACTACTACCACCATAACCTCCCTGTATGTGACTATACTACTAACACCATAACCTCCCTGTATGTGACTATACTACTACTACCATAACCTCCCTGTATGTGACTACTACCACCATAACCTCCCTGTATGTGACTATACTACCACCACCATAACCTCCCTGTATGTGACTATACTACTACCACCATAACCTCCCTGTATGCGACTACTACTACCATAACCTCCCTGTATGTGACTATACTACTACCACCATAACCTCCCTGTATGTGACTATACTACTACCACCATAACCTCCCTGTATGTGACTATACTACCACCACCATAACCTCCCTGTATGTGACTATACTACTACCACCATAACCTCCCTGTATGTGACTATACTACCACCACCATAACCTCCCTGTATGTGACTATACTACTACCACCATAACCTCCCTGTATGTGACTATACTACTACCACCATAACCTCCCTGTATGTGACTATACTACTACCACCATAACCTCCCTGTATGTGACTATACTACTACCATCATAACCTCCCTGTATGTGACTATACTACTACCACCATAACCTCCCTGTATGTGACTATACTACTACCACCATAACCTCCCTGTATGTGACTATACTACTACCACCATAACCTCCCTGTATGTGACTATACTACTACCACCATAACCTCCCTGTATGTGACTATACTACTACCACCATAACCTCCCTGTATGTGACTATACTACTACCACCATAACCTCCCTGTATGTGACTATACTACTACCATCATAACCTCCCTGTATGTGACTATACTACTACCACCATAACCTCCCTGTATGTGACTATACTACTACCACCATAACCTCCCTGTATGTGACTATACTACTACCACCATAACCTCCCTGTATGCGACTATACTACTACCACCATAACCTCCCTGTATGCGACTATACTACCACCATAACCTCCCTGTATGTGACTATACTACTACCACCATAACCTCCCTGTATGCGACTATACTACTACCACCATAACCTCCCTGTATGCGACTATACTACCACCATAACCTCCCTGTATGTGACTATACTACTACCACCATAACCTCCCTGTATGTGACTATACTACCACCACCATAACCTCCCTGTATGCGACTATACTACCACCATAACCTCCCTGTATGCGACTATACTACTACTACCATAACCTCCCTGTATGTGACTATACTACTACCATAACCTCCCTGTATGTGACTATACTACTACCATAACCTCCCTGTATGTGACTATACTACTACCATAACCTCCCTGTATGTGACTATACTACTACCATAACCTCCCTGTATGTGACTATACTACTACCATAACCTCCCTGTATGTGACTATACTACTACCATAACCTCCCTGTATGTGACTATACTACTACCATAACCTCCCTGTATGTGACTATACTACTACCATAACCTCCCTGTATGTGACTATACTACCACCATAACCTCCCTGTATGTGACTATACTACTACCATAACCTCCCTGTATGTGACTATACTACTACCACCATAACCTCCCTGTATGTGACTATACTACCACCACCATAACCTCCCTGTATGTGACTATACTACTACCACCATAACCTCCCTGTATGTGACTATACTACCACCACCATAACCTCCCTGTATGTGACTATACTACTACCACCATAACCTCCCTGTATGCGACTATACTACCACCACCATAACCTCCCTGTATGTGACTATACTACTACCACCATAACCTCCCTGTATGTGACTATACTACTACCACCATAACCTCCCTGTATGTGACTATACTACTACCACCATAACCTCCCTGTATGTGACTATACTACTACCACCATAACCTCCCTGTATGTGACTATACTACTACCACCATAACCTCCCTGTATGTGACTATACTACCACCATAACCTCCCTGTATGTGACTATACTACTACCACCATAACCTCCCTGTATGTGACTATACTACTACCACCATAACCTCCCTGTATGTGACTATACTACTACCACCATAACCTCCCTGTATGCGACTATACTACCACCATAACCTCCCTGTATGTGACTATACTACTACCACCATAACCTCCCTGTATGTGACTATACTACTACCACCATAACCTCCCTGTATGTGACTATACTACCACCACCATAACCTCCCTGTATGTGACTATACTACCACCACCATAACCTCCCTGTATGCGACTATACTACCACCATAACCTCCCTGTATGTGACTATACTACTACCACCATAACCTCCCTGTATGCGACTATACTACCACCATAACCTCCCTGTATGTGACTATACTACCACCACCATAACCTCCCTGTATGTGACTATACTACTACCACCATAACCTCCCTGTATGTGACTATACTACTACCACCATAACCTCCCTGTATGTGACTATACTACTACCACCATAACCTCCCTGTATGTGACTATACTACTACCACCATAACCTCCCTGTATGTGACTATACTACTACCACCATAACCTCCCTGTATGTGACTATACTACCACCACCATAACCTCCCTGTATGTGACTATACTACTACCACCATAACCTCCCTGTATGTGACTATACTACTACCACCATAACCTCCCTGTATGTGACTATACTACTACCACCATAACCTCCCTGTATGTGACTATACTACTACCACCATAACCTCCCTGTATGTGACTATACTACTACCACCATAACCTCCCTGTATGTGACTATACTACTACCACCATAACCTCCCTGTATGTGACTATACTACTACCACCATAACCTCCCTGTATGTGACTATACTACTACCACCATAACCTCCCTGTATGTGACTATACTACTACCACCATAACCTCCCTGTATGTGACTATACTACTACCACCATAACCTCCCTGTATGTGACTATACTACTACCACCATAACCTCCCTGTATGTGACTATACTACTACCACCATAACCTCCCTGTATGTGACTATACTACTACCACCATAACCTCCCTGTATGTGACTATACTACTACCACCATAACCTCCCTGTATGTGACTATACTACCACCATAACCTCCCTGTATGTGACTATACTACCACCTCATCCAAAATGCACAATATTTTATGGTCAAAAGTTAAGCTACACTGAACAAAAATGTAAACGTAACATGTAACAATTTCAAAGATTTGACTGACAGATATGCTTCCATTGGTCACACATGCCTTTAAAAACATGGTGGGGGCGTGGATCAGAAAACCAGTCAGTATCTGGTGTGACCATCATTTGCCTCATGCAGCGCGAAACATCTCCTTCGTATAGAGTTGATCAGCCTGTTGATTGTGGCCTGTTGAATGTTGTCCCACTCCTGTTCAATGGCTTTGTTGCTGGATATTGGCGGAAACTGGAACATGCTGTCGTACACGTTGATCCAGAGCATGCCAAACATGCTCAATGGGTGACATGTCTGGTGAGTAAAACTTGAGACATCTGTGGCATTGTGTTGTGATATAACTGCACAATTTTAGAGTGGCCTGTTATTGTCTCTAGCACAAGGTGCACCTGTGTAATGATCATGCCGTTTAATCAGCTACTTGATGTGCCACACCTATCAGGTGAATGGATTATCTTGGCAAAGGGGAAATGTGCACTAACATGGATTTAAACAAATTTGTGCACAACATTTTGAGAGAAATAAGCTTTTTGTGCATTTGGAACATTTCTGGGATCTTTCATTTCAGCTCATGAAACATGAGACCAACACTTTACACACGTTTATATTTTTGTATATATTCTGAAGAGTGTCTATGTACGAAATCTGTCATGCCTACTACTTACTAAACTACATACTGTGTACTAACTATACTTCATAGTATATATTACGTACTGTTTAGTATACACTGAGTGTACAAAACATTAAGAACACCTGCTCTTTCCATGACCTAGACTGACCATGTGAATCCAGGTGGAAGCTATGAACCCCTATTGATGTCACTCGTTAAATCCACTTCAATCAGTGTAGGTAAAGGGGAGGAGACAGGTTTAAGAAGGATTTTAAATCCTTGAGAAAATTGAGACATGGATTGTGTATGAGTGCCATTCAGAGGGTGAATGGGCAAGACAAAATATTTAAGTGACTTTGAACAGGGTATGATAGTAGGTGCCAGGCACACCGGTTTGTGTCACGAACTGCAATGCTGCTGGGTTTTTCACGCTTCACAGTTTCCCGTGTGTATCAAGAATGGTCCACCACCAAACGGTCATCCAGCCAACTTGACAATTGCAGGAAGCATTAGAGTCAACATGGGCCAGCATCCCTGTGGAACGCTTTAGACACCTTGTTGAGTCCATAAGTCCAGAACAGACTATGGGAAGCACACAGTACTACATAGAGCCATGACTACATGGAACTCTATTCCACATCAAGTAACTGATACAAGCAGTAAAATTAGATTTAAAAAACAGATAAAAAACACTTTATGGAACAGCTGGGACTGTGAAGCAAAACAAACATTGGCACAGACAGATAACATACACACTATACATACACATGGATTTAGTACTGTAGATATGTGGTAGTGGTGTAGTAGGGGCCTGAGGGCACACAGTGTTTTGTGAAATCTGTGAATGTATTGCAATGTTTTAAAATCGTATAAACTGCCTTTATTTTGCTGGACCCCAGGAAGAGTAGCTGCTGCTTTGGCAGGAACTAATGGGGATCCATAATAAATACAAATACACAGACAAATTGAGGCTGTTCTGAGGGAGCAAGTTAATATTAGGAAGGTTGTTCCTACTGTTCTGTATACTCGGTGTAAATCAATATATTACCATCCTGACAATGCATCATCTAATGCACAATTGCATCATTTGCTACAGCCCATCTTCTTCTTCTAATTATCAGGTATTGTTTACCCCTTATTTTACCAGTAAGTTGTCTGAAAACACATTCTCATTTACAGCAAAGACCTGGGGAATAGTTACAGGGGAATCAATGAAGCTGGGAATGATTATGTGGCCATGATGGTATGAAGGCCAGACTGGGAATTTAGCCAGGACACTGGGGTTAACTCTTACAGTAAATGTAATGGGATCTTTAGTGACCAGAGAGTCAGGACACCCGTTTATCATCCCATCCAAAAAGACAGCACCCTACACAGGACAATGTCCCCAATCACTGCCCTGGGGCATTGAGATATTTTTTTTTAGACCAGAGGAAATAGTGCCTCCTACTGGCCCTCCAGCAGCATCTGGTCTCCCATCCAGAGACCCACAAAGACCAACCCTGCTTAACTTCAGAGGCAAGCCAGCAGTGGCATGCAGGGTGGTATGCTGCTCTCTTCATCAATAGTGCAGCAAATTCTACTAAATGAAAAGTTGAAACCAGTATGACATCCTGGCATTTAAAGCATACAACATTTCACACACAATAAAATGGTATAATCAGCCTATTATTTACAACGCAAGAATGGGTAGCCTGGGAAGCTGCTGGTGGGCCATTATGCATCTCCGCTATTGACTAGGCTTCATGTGCCCAGCCGCTAATACACTTGTGGCCCCCCGGCAATCAGTTCGTACTTAAAACAATCTTCATTCAGGATGGAAAGGCTTCGATTTCCTCCTGAACTCGATTTAATGGCGAGAAGGCAGAAAAAAAAAGTGTGGGCACATTAAGCCCAGATGAGATCCATAGCGCCCACTAGAGGCTGCCCAGGCTAAAGTATTGGTATTCGGACATGGCCGGTATCATTCGAGACGGTATCATTCGAGACATGCCCTAACTTGTTCTGTCTAGCCTATCTTATGGCCTCGTCAAGCTGAAAAGCGATGGGATGGGTTGTTTCTGTCTGTTATTGGGTGTTAGCCACATTAGTGTCTGATTTCTCCTCCGTGTTGTCGTCATTTGTCTCTCTGTTGACTGCAGCCATGACTCAAGGGGAGGGACCCCGCCGTGCCACGCCCAGATTTAGCAAGGGATGTAAATCTGACAGAAAAGATGAATCGGAGACAAAAGCGTGGCCTTCTTAATGTTTACACCCGCCGCACTGAGATGAATTACACCCAAAGAGACAGTACACATCCAGGGACAATGTAGTCGTTTGTCTTCTCCCGTGGGGGGGGGGGTGACAGTGTTCGATTGTGGGAAAAACAAATTACCGTCACACTTTCTTCGCCATTACACCCCACCTCATCCTAGGCAAGTCAGTTAAAAACAAATCCTTACCTACAATGACAACCTAGGAACAGTGGGTTAACTGTCTTGTTCAGGGGCAGAACAACAGATTTTTTCCTTGTCAGCTCGGGGATTCGATCTAGCAACCTTTCAATTACTGGCTCAACGCTCTAACCACTAGGCTACCTGCCGCCCCATTCACCTGCCGCCCCATTTGTGAGTAAATATTACTTTAGAAGTGAAATTGGTATCAACTTCACAACAAATACATACTTGCATGTGTGATTTTGTTGATCTATATGACAATGAATGTTCACGGTAATGATCATATTCCATGTGGAAACACACTACCTACCTTTGGACTGCTGTGGAGGTGAAAGAAGAGAGGAGTGAGAGAAGGGACAGAGTACACGGAGACAGGTGTATTAAATTGGGTCAGCTTTTTCATTTCCTCTCTTTCTCACACAGAGATCAGCCATTCAGCTACTGTGTAGACAAGCAGTATAAAGGTCAGGCGACTACCAGGGTTTCCTCAACTTGGTCCTGGGTGCACTTCTGGATTTTTTTTGGGCCGAAGCACTGCACAGTCGATTCAAATAATCAAAGCTTAATGAGTTGGTTATTTGAATCAGCTGTGTAGTGTTAAGGGCAAAACCAAAATGTGCACCAAACCCAAAACCCAGTAAGTCGGTGCTGTTAACTGCAAAACTGTAAAATATAAATATGTATGAAATGTTACAAATAGCATCAAACGTATGATGTGTCATTCAGAAATAGTGAGTTCTGGCAGTTAAAGTTGATGAAAATTGTGATCTTATCTGAAAAATGACAATGGCCTTTGTCTACTTTAAACATCACTGTGGTACTTTTTGGGACAAAAGCATGGGATTGATAAGAGAGGTCGACTACCATAGCTAGATGATATCACATTATACAAAAGTTATGCTACAAGCCTACACGATACTGTGTGAATATGAAACTCAAATGGATTTAGCCTGTTTTCTCAGTAGCATGGGGCTTAATCCTAACTGGGCTTAAAACCCAATACTGTCTATTCTGAAAACACACACACACACACACACACACACACACACACACACACCCACCCACCCACCCACAGAAACAGCTGCACTCCTGATGAATGCCCCACATTCATTCCAGGAACATCGGTCACTCAATGCAAAGCTTCCACTCGACCCCCTTCCCTCTGATTGTACTCCCAGCTGGCCCCCACAACAACTGCTTCTTTGCTGAATCTTACCTGCAACCAACCACTCCTCCTCTCCATCTCCCCCTCCTGCAAGACACATACATGTAAATGTCACTTCCACAAGCCCTCAGACAACCCCCCCATAATACTATTCAACAGCTGTTTCTCCATCAAGTTCTACACACAGAGAGAGCAGAGAGATCATACTTAACTTCCCATCGTCCATTTGTCCAATTGAGTGGTCTCTAAAGAACTGTTTTGTCGTTGCAATAATACTAGGCTGCTAACAACATGACAAGCAGGAGCGCTGCTAGCACATAGTAATGAGTAAATCAGCAGTCCCATTGAGACATACACCAACTCTAATATGGCAACGAACTGAACTGGCTCACTGTTCAATCAAGTGGCGCTCCACACAAAGATGCGTTAATTATCCGTAGAGCAGACGAGGCTGGTGGGAGGAGCAGGAGGACGGGCTCGTTGTAATGGAATTGATGGAACGGAGTGAAACACGTGGCTTCCAAATGTCTGATACCTTTCCATTTTTAGTCCATTCCAGACATTATAATGAGCCCGTCCTCCAACAGCAGCTTCCTCTACCGTAGAGAACCAGGGAGTTAGAAATTAACGTCCTGAACTCCAAAGGCTTGCGAAGCTTCTAGTCCGTTTCTGATACACAACGTCTATCAGTAGCAAGTGGTATTCATGGGATGCGACGCTTCTAGTCCGTGGTCTTGGCAAGAGCCATCGATGTCTGTGCTGATGAACGTATGTATTGATGATCAAAGCCCTCCTCCTGGTGTGGCAACCGCCATGCTCTACCCACTGAGCCACAGAAGTCCATGGAATATACAACCTATTAAAATATGTATTATTGGAAATGCCGTTGTGTTGTACTTGCTTACTCAAATCACATTTTTATTGGTCACATACACATGGTTAGCAGATGTTAATGAGAGTGTAGTGAAATGCTTGTTCTTCTAGTTCCCGACAGTGCAGTAATATTAATAATAGTAATTTCTACTTGCTTACTACTACTGGAAGATCGGATCAGGATTATAAGTATACATTTGAAGTCGGAAGTTTACATACACATAGGCTGGAGTCATTAAAACAC
This sequence comes from Salvelinus fontinalis, assembly GCF_029448725.1. Lineage (NCBI taxonomy): Eukaryota > Metazoa > Chordata > Actinopteri > Salmoniformes > Salmonidae > Salvelinus > Salvelinus fontinalis. Next base: position 14,002,734 of record NC_074679.1, on the reverse strand, counting down.
GTTTTTTAAACCACTCCATACATTTCTTGTTAACAAACTATAGTTTTGGCAAGTTGGTTAGGACATCTACTTTGTGCATGACACAAGTAATTTTTCCAACAATTGTTTACAGACAGATTATTTCACTGTATCACAATTCCAGTGGGTCAGAAATTTACATACACTAAGTTGACTGTGCCTTTAAACAGCTTGGAAAATCCCAGAAAATGATGTCATGGCTTTCGAAGCTTCTGATAGGCTAATTGACATAATTTGAGCCAATTGGAGGTGTACCTGTGGATGTATTTCAAGGCCTACCTTCAAACCCAGTGCCTCTTTGCTTGACATCATGGGAAAATAAAAAGAAATCAGCCAAGACCTTAGAAAATAAATGTAGACCACAAGTCTGGTTCATCCGTGGGAGCAATTTCCAAACGCCTGAAGGTACCACATTCATCTGTACAAACAATAGTACGCAAGTATAAGCACCATGGGACCACGCAGCCGTCATACCGCTCAGGAAGGAGACGCGTTCTGTCTCCTAGAGATGTTCATACCGCTCAGGAAGGAGACGTGTTCTGTCTCCTAGAGATGTACGTACTTTGGTGCGAAAAGTGCAAATCAATCCCAGAACAACAGCAAAGGACCGTGTGAAGATGCTGGAGGAAACAGGTACAAAAGTATCTATATCCACAGTAAAACGAGTCCTATATCGACATAACCTGAAAGGCCGCTCAGCAAGGAAGAAGCCACTGCTCCAAAACCTCCATTAAAAAAGACAGACTAAGGTTTGCAAATGCACATGGGGACAAAGATTGTACTTTTTTGAGAAATGTCCTCTGGTCTGATGAAACAAAAATAGAACTGTTTGGCCATAATGACCATTGTTATGTTTGGAGGAAAAAGAGGGAGGTTTGCAAGCCTCATGTTGTGGGGTGCTTTGCTGCAGGAGGGACTGGTGCACTTCACATAATAGATGTCCTGTGTTCCTTTGTGCTAAACGTACCTTGAAACGCTGGCATCCTAGGTTTCCAAATAGGTGACATCAGCAGAGCAGAGAGACGCCAGATGAAGCCAAGTAGAGCAGTCAACAGGCCACTTGTAAATGTGGTTCTTTATTGTACACATGACATGTTCCTTTTTTGGATTGAGCAACATAATTGACAATACAACGTTTTATATCCTCCTCAGAATCCTATTCTTGTCCTCTATAAAACAAAACACATAAAACATTTACACCTCCACAACAATTCTGAGATGTAGTGCACCCCTACATGCATCAGGAACTTCTATAGCAGATCACTGAGAAACGTTTTGAATGATTTTTTCAACACATCGGTGACAAACAAAAAATAAACGTAAAAAAATCCAATGGGGCTTCAATCGTTATTCCAATTGTTGGTATCGTTACCCTTTAACCCTGAGTGCTACGTCATTGAGACCACGTTAATGGGTTAACCTGCTGTCATAATTTGACTTACGTTTGAGGAATGCTTTCAGAAATATACTCGTTGACAATACAGGGGTAAGGTAACACAGTCCAGGACTACCACAAGACATTCATTCAAACCACATAGGACTGCTTCCCTACACAGCTATTATATGCATATGTGGTCCAACTACATGCAAGAAATGGAAGGCCTGAGGATATTTTTTTTAAACCAAAATATTTTTTACAAATATTCCAGTTCAGCAAAAAGAAAACAATCAATCTACAGTGTGCAGGAATAGCTAAGGAATTTCATTTTTAGTGCTCAACAAAAAGGCAAGTGAGAGATACTAGTAATTGGCACAATATATACATTTTTCAAATCTCTCACAAAAAGGCACTTATTCTTTCCAGATGCAAGGCAGGGTTTGTAATGCATTGCACACCACACAAATAACGTGCCACTTCATATTCTTGTCATCAGCTCAACTCGGGAAACGAGCCAACAGAAAAACAAAGGCAACACTTACACTTCAGACAGCATAAAGACACCCATTGCTAAAAGGCGGATTCCAGTTATGGCAAATTTTGGGGGGCAGAGGATTGTTTTTTTGTTTGTTTTACAATTAACTGCATAAATATATAAGAAAGGTTAAAAGACCCAACAAGTATTACTTAAACATAGCTCCAGACGGAAATATGCCAAATTTTGGATTGACAAACTCCCATTGATATCTATTTTTTTCTTTATTGCTTGTCTAAAGTCAAGTGTTACAGAAACACACCCATGATCCTCAGATCGGGAAGACTGGTTAATTTCAGACAGCGGAGAAAGTCTATATGTTATGCGCTTTACTCGCTTGTTTGTGGAAACTAAGGAATTAGATTGTTAAAGCCAAAGTTGTTTGTGCAGAGATACTTTGAAATTGTGGAGGCAAACACCCAGTGGGTTAAAGTATAATCATAAAAAAAAAGAGAGATTAATAACAGCTCATCTTGGCTCATGTGTCAGTCTGAACACCTCAAATTAGTGAAGAAAAGCACAGAGAGGAAAGAAGTGAAACAGAACAGAGACATTAGCAGGCGCTGGCTGTGAATAGAGTCGGATTACAAAACCACTAATAGAAGCTAATATGTTCATTCTAATTTGATCCCAAAGTTTTTGTTGGATTGTCAACACTACCGTTTAGACTCTTGCGAAACGGCTTAAGGCAGTAGAATACTACGTCAGCACTACAAGTACTCCCTTCTAGTGTAGCCTTTAGGTCATTGTCTGATCTACTCCAAGTCTACACTTCACACCTCAATATGAAACTGACCAACAATGGTTAAAAAAGGCACAGATGATCTAATAGAACCGACCAATTGGTTCACCCTGTAGATAAATGGCTGGTGCTTTAGTGAAACGGCCCTGTGAAAGCATTACAATAACCTGTAGAATTACTTAAGCGTAAATAATAGTAGTACTTTGTAGCAACGGATAGTCTTTTCAGGTATAAGGGCTCCAGTTGTGTCTAACATCAGACAGTCCACTTCCCAACAGCACGCGGCACATTGCAGGACCAGTTCATTTAGAATGTGTTGTAATAACGGTGTATGGAGTTATAGCAATATGTACATTAGTATCTTCTGCGCTACAGTAATCTCTCTCTCTCTCTCAGACCCGGGAGGACACATTGGTGTTGAATCAGATGACGTACTCCTACACGAGGCAGATTGCCTTGAGATACTGTATGATGAGCAGCATATTAGCTTTCAGTTATACATTTGTGTCGGACCCTGGTGTTCCACCTGCCACCCTACACTTCCAGTTACAGCTACAGAGAGCAGCTCCCTGGTTCTCCTACAGAGAGAAGCTCCCTGGTTCTCCCACAGAGAGAAGCTCCCTGGTTCTCCTACACTTCCAGTTACAGCTACAGAGAGCAGCCCCCTGGTTCTCCTACAGAGAGAAGCTCCCTGGTTCTCCTACAGAGAGCAGCTCCCTGGTTCTCCTACAGAGAGAAGCTCCCTGGTTTTTCTACACTTCCAGTTACAGCTACAGAGAGCAGCTCCCTGGTTCTCCTACAGAGAGAAGCTCCCTGGTTCTCCTACACTTCCAGTTACAGCTACAGAGAGCAGCTCCCTGGTTCTCCTTCAGAGAGAAGCTCCCTGGTTCTCCTACACTTCCAGTTACAGCTGCAGAGAGCAGCTCCCTGGTTCTCCTACACTTCCAGTTACAGCTACAGAGAGCAGCTCCCTGGTTCTCCTACAGAGAGAAGCTCCCTGGTTCTCCTACAGAGAGAAGCTCCCTGGTTCTCCTACAGAGAGAAGCTCCCTGGTTCTCCTACAGAGAGAAGCTCCCTGGCTCCTACACTTCTAGTTACAGCTACAGAGAGCAGCTCCCTGGTTCTCCTACACTTCCAGTTACAGCTACAGAGAGCAGCTCCCTGGTTCTCCTACACTTCCAGTTACAGCTACAGAGAGCAGCTCCCTGGTTCTCCTACAGAGAGAAGCTCCCTGGTTCTCCTACAGAGAGCAGCTCCCTGGTTCTCCTACAGAGAGCAGCTCCCTGGTTCTCCTACAGAGAGCAGCTCCCTGGTTCTCCTACAGAGAGAAGCTCCCTGGCTCCTACACTTCTAGTTACAGCTACAGAGAGCAGCTCCCTGGTTCTCCTACACTTCCAGTTACAGCTACAGAGAGCAGCTCCCTGGTTCTCCTACAGAGAGCAGCTCCCTGGTTCTCCTACAGAGAGAAACTCCCTGGTTCTCCTACAGAGAGCAGCCCCCTGGTTCTCCTACAGAGAGCAGCCCCCTGGTTCTCCTACAGAGAGCAGCCCCCTGGTTCTCCTACAGAGAGCAGCTCCCTGGTTCTCCTATAGAGAGAAGCTCCCTGGTTCTCCTACACTTCCAGTTACAGCGAGCAGCTACCTGGTTCTCCTACAAAGAGCAAAACCACAAGAGAGTGGTGATAAACAGAAAGGAGGGACGAGACAGCAGCGGTGCTGGAATTGGGATTCTGTAGTGTTTAGAAGAATCTTTTCAGCAACACAGGTGAAAGTGTGTGTGAGGGACGGATCAGCTCGTGCACAGGTTCCAGTTAGACTGTGTGTGTGTGTGTGTGTGTGTGTGTGTGTGTGTGTGTTGCTGAGTGCACACATATGCGTGTGTGTACAGGCATGTCAGTGTAAGTGTTTGGTGGTCAGACACCAGTTTTAATTGTGTTAGTCCGTGAACCAGACCAAGGTCGTACATCCATTAAACTTGTTAAAAACAAGACCAAAAAAAATATCAGCAAGTTAGTAAAATTCTTACTAAGAATGTTTTATTAAAATAAATGCCAAGGGGTTAATAAGAAATATAACAGCACACACCATGAAAACTAAAAAGCAAGCATGTAAAAATACTTATGACAAGAAACGAAAAGTCGCTAATGAGTTAAACAAGCTAGGAGTTGGCAAGAAAACTAATTCTAACTCCAGGAAAGGAAACACTCCTAATGAGGGACAGATTTCAAGAAAGGGGTGTGGGTTGAAAAACAAGTTGCAGTGGGCTTCATCAACAACAACAACAAAAAGTCAGAAAAAGGATTTTATAATATACATATAAAATGAGATTAGAAAAATACATTATAAACCTTTAACAATGGCTGTAAATTACATTATCATACATCGTACTAGGCAGGCCAGAGAATACGGTAGCTTTCACCATATACCTGATGAACTAAACCAACCTTTGCAATGTTACAACACGCTGTGCCATTGTATGAGGGAATATTTCTTAATACTGTCAAAATGCTTGTCATATCTTGCTCCATGTTAATATTGCATTTCTAAAAAATCATTATTTTTTATTTTATTTTTTAAATTAAGAATAATTCATAAACACTGAAAACAAATTGACCTTTTCTGTGTAAAGCATGTATGAGAAAAATAAATAGTATCAGACTGCCAGGGAAGGTAAAATACTTTATAATTCATGTCTCAATTGATTTTTTATAGTATTTTTTTTCTTTGATTAGATATACCCCTTTTGTTTCAATAAGTGCAAACTGCTTGGCTGTGAAGTTGTGTGAGATGACCTAAGGACAAAACTTTTGTTTTCACCTTTCATTGATGCACTTTCTCGCACTATGATTTTTGGGGCATGATATTCTAATAACCGTCTATATTTCGCATTCAAGCCTCAGTTTTGGATGTAATCGTTTGTTCTACCATGTGTGGGTTTTCACCTCTTCCAGTATTCACACCTGGAACCAACACTACTCAGTAGTAAGGCCCTTAAGAGTGCAGACGGCCTCATCATTTTAGCTGTAGGGAGGCAAGGAGTTTTTCTAGTCTCTGCTATATCGTCCTGCTGTATGTCGATCACTTTCAGAATGGCTACATATTGACTAACATAGAAATCAATACATCCAGCCCCCCCCTCCCAATCTGAAGAGCTCCGAACTGCATCTGGGAAAACCCTCTCAGGTCTTTAGGTCGATTATAAAACGGGTTGGCTACATTCCCCAACAGTAGTGAGAAAGCATTGTTAGAGTGGATGTTTTCAGTTTGCCGATTTTGAAACAGAGGTATACATGCAAACAGCTTTTCCCCGCTTAATCTCATTTTATATTCAATTTATTCATAAATGTTCCTAATGTCCTGGCAGACTTCTGCATTGCTATTGGCAGTTTGTTCTTTGTAGAATAATCACAGTTACCAGAAAACAAGACAAGGATAACACGTTAAATCAAAATGCAGAGAAATAAGAAATGAAACGTGTTCCGATGGCAGAGAAAAGGGCCAAAGATAAAAAAAGAAAACAAAAAAACTGAACTTATACTTGGGAAGACGAACCATGGCACATATTTTAGCTGGTCATACGACTGCTATTCTTTTTGCATAGAATAACTTCAGTAGCTCAGCAATAATGACGGAGCTACCCTGCTCAACTCTTCAGAGCGCATACAGAAGCCGTTCCTCTCTGCAGTTTCCTAGTTGTTGCTGGATATCACTGAACAGAATGTTAACACTTGGAAAAAGAAACAACCGTCAATAAGGCACTTCTTCTAACTTAAAAACTAAAAAATATTTTCTGTGTCTCGCTCAACCCCTCTTCGTAACACTTACATCCTTGCAATGTTCCTAGGTATGACTATTTTGGTCTTTATTTTTTATTTTCCAAGCCAATAATATCCAAAGTAACACAGCATTTTTGCCACATGTCCTTTTTCTGCATACTATTTTTTTTAACTTTTTTTTCCATATTTTGTAACTGCAAGTATAAAAAGCTAAAATTGCCAAAAATATATATGTTTTCTTCTCCAGCACCCTGTAAGAGTATTTCATTTTGTTCTCCATCTTTAATATGTAATGACAGGTATCTACATGTATCTCTCTCTCACTCTGTGTGTGTGTGTGTGTATGTATATATATAACAGGTATGTATAAAGCAATTTGAACAGGCAGGCATGGCTTTCACATCCTATTTTTGTTCTTGAGAAAGAGTTAAAGAAACGGTCAGGGCTCAGGGACTATACCTTCATGGAGACACATTGTGGATGTGCTAATTGAGGGACTTCAAACTGGTATGGTGAGGGTTAAAAATAAATACATTTCCCCTGAAAGTCATTTAAATTCAAACAGGCATATTTGCATGAGGGCAAGTATCCCGTCCCCCAGGATGACTTGATTGGTATCAAATTGGAAAGAGATTAAAAGAAAACTACAAAAACACACGAGCGTAGAGAATTGGCCAAATGCTGAAACGCAAAATGAGAATGCATTTTTTTGCCAGGGGTGTAGATACAACCAAAAACAAAAAGGCTAAATCAAAAAAAGAGAAAATGAAATATATACAAAACTTCACTATCAGGATCCCCCCCTCCACCAGTAGCCATCTTTATTGTTAATCGCCTTTGTCTCTTGATGGGAAACTAGAGCTTTACTTACGCAAGCATGAAATCACACCCTTTCAAACGCTAAAATGACAGAGAGCCCTCTGCGGTTAGATACATATTTATGTAGATATAATTCAACTGGAAACCCTTTGGCTAAATATGCACACAATACTTTTTTTTTTGTCTTTTAGATCACAGCTCGCATCATTTCTCTGAATACATCAGGCACGGTATACTTGGACACAGTGTGGAGGAGCATAGTTCAGTAGCTAGTTGACTATATATCCACTGTGCCCTCAACTCATCCTACTTTCATTATAGTAATAGAAACACCGCTGATTCTTCCCTATATCACCCTGCCCCAGCACCCCACCTAGCTTCCGCTAACTGCCCACGATAGGCCTGCCACTTCAAAAGCTACCTTTTAAGTTCTTACAACCTGCTTTGTCTGGCTAGTCCTTCACAAAAAGAGCTCATTAGAATGAATTAACGAGAAAACAGAAAAATCAAGTAAAACCAAAGAAAAACATAACATAAAAACGAATTATAAGCTCCATTTGCAGTCAATTTAGCCATGCTTTTAACAGACAGCCGTGGAGGGCACACCCAGAATGTGTCAGCACATTATCGTCTCAGGGGTTCATAATGCACGATTACATAGGAAAATGACAGAGAATCAACAAGTTGGTGTGAGTGTAGTTTCTCTTTCCTTCTATTTCCTTTTCTTTCAAATGACCCACAAGGAAGTGTGGAATGGGGAGGGAAAGAGGGACTGGGGGCATACCGTTTGGGTTCAGTTCCCGTTTACCATTGTTCAGTAATTATTAGTGAGGTCACCGAATCAGAGCAGGTATGGGGCGGTCGACAGGGAGGATGGGATCTTTATTGAGATTATATATATATATATATATATATATATATATATATATATATATATATATATATACACATTTTAAATTCAGTGCAGATTCATTAGTAACACACACACATCCCTCCAGTTTGTGATTCATGAAGAAAAAGAAAGAGAGAGAATGGGAATTCAACTCAATGAACAGAAATCAATCAAATAATAACTTGGGTTTGATGTGTTTCAATGAGTTTATGATGTGTATCGTTTTTTTCAAATGTTTAAAAAAAACAAAAAAACTTGTTAGGGTAACTAAGGGCAGGCGCCTCTTTCTCACTGCGTCCCGAGAGGCTAGCAAAAGGCAATTACCAGTTAACTGATCAGCAGGCAGGCTTGGGGCGGCTCGTCATTGGGTGAAGAGTTCAGAGGTCAGAAGGTCATGTGTTAGTTGCCGGTGGCGGCTAGGTGGTTAGAAACAAAAAACAAACAAAAGGAAAGAAAAAATAGAAAGGATATTAGTGTCAGCAAGAAGAGACTGGAATGACATCATTTTTAACAATAAAATTACTGCAATCTCTTATTCCCACTAATTCCCGCCAAGAGACAAACCCAGCTAGCTAATAGTGTTATAGTCATGAGGTTGTTACATCACGATCTCAACTACTAAGCCCCCAACCTGAATTAAAACGTTGTTTTAATCAAAGCGCTACATTGGCCCCAGTACCAGAACTCAAGAGAGGTCGAACAAAGTACAAAAAAATAAGTATGGTTTAGTTTCTTTGAGGTTGGAATGGAAATTACCAGCAGTGTGATTAGTGGTAAAGAGACTTAAAGTAACTAGCTAGCGTTACGCAATGAATAACAGTAACTAGCGTTACGCAATGAATAACAGTAACTAGCTAGCGTTACGCAATGAATAACGGTAACTAGCTAGCGTTACGCAATGAATAACGGTAACTAGCGTGCGTTACGCAATGAATAACGGTAACTAGCGTGCGTTACGCAATGAATAACAGTAACTAGCGTTACGCAATGAATAACAGTAACTAGCGTTACGCAATGAATAACAGTAACTAGCGTTACGCAATGAATAACAGTAACTAGCGTGCGTTACGCAATGAGTAACAGTAACTAGCGTTACGCAATGAGTAACAGTAACTAGCGTTAGGCAATGAGTAACAGTAACTAGCGTTACGCAATGAGTAACAGTAACCAGCGTTAGGCAATGAGTAACAGTAACTAGCGTTACGCAATGAGTAACAGTAACTAGCGTTACGCAATGAGTAACAGTAACTAGCGTTAGGCAATGAGTAACAGTAACTAGCGTTACGCAATGAGTAACAGTAACCAGCGTTAGGCAATGAGTAACAGTAACTAGCGTTAGGCAATGAGTAACAGTAACTAGCGTTACGCAATGAGTAACAGTAACTAGCGTTACGCAATGAGTAACAGTAACCAGCGTTACGCAATGGGTAACAGTAACCAGCGTTACGCAATGAGTAACAGTAACTAGCGTTACGCAATGAGTAACAGTAACTAGCGTTACGCAATGAGTAACAGTAACTAGCGTTAGGCAATGAGTAACAGTAACTAGCGTTACGCAATGAATAACAGTAACTAGCGTTACGCAATGAATAACAGTAACTAGCGTTACGCAATGAATAACAGTAACTAGCGTTACGCAATGAATAACAGTAACTAGCGTTACGCAATGAATAACAGTAACTAGCGTTACGCAATGAATAACAGTAACTAGCGTTACGCAATGAGTAACAGTAACTAGCGTTACGCAATGAATAACAGTAACTAGCGTTACACAATGAGTAACAGTAACTAGCGTTACGCAAGGAATAACAGTAACTAGCTAGCATTACGCAGTGAATAACAGTAACTAGCATTACGCAATGAATAACAGTAACTAGCGTTACGTAATGAATAGATTAATTTCCCCCAATTATTTTTCTTTATTATCAGTATATACAGGAACCATAAATACACTTGTTATAAAATGTCAAAATATTAAATGACAGTACCTCATGTACAACTGAAATAACATTTTCCCCATGTATTTTTACATTTTATTGCAATACTTAAACACACTGGAGAGAACGTTAACTAGCTCTGATTAGGTATGTCCGTCCTACCAATTTTTTTATATATTTTTTACAGAAAGCAAAAATAAAGACATAAACCAAGTGGAAAAATTATGCCTGGTGGCAACTATCTACTGTCTACTTCGTGTTCAGTCGCTTTCGACTCTGTTCCTCATAAGTAAAACAAATGGAATGATGGAAACAAGGCTGACTTATTTTAGGATCTTATTTCACATCAGACGAATGTTAAGAAAACTTAGCTTGAACACGGCGTGTGATACCTGTTCTGTCACCAAGGGTCACAGTTCTTGTAAACCAAAGCAATTAACATCGCTTTTGCCTGAGCATTAAAATATATTGAGTACTACGTATGTAAACATAATGTGCATAATGTGCAGTATATAAAAACACGAGAAATCTCCAACTAAGGCAAATATAAGGCAATGCAATCAACAGGCAAAGTAAAGCATCCTAGAAACTAAACTAACCTCTGTCTGCGGTCACAATCCTTTGGTAAGGATGGACGCGCGAGTCATGTCGTCTCATTTTAGTAGCCATTGCACCTAGATTGCAACAAGTCCACAAGGTTAGAAACCGTTCACATTAGGAGGGGAAAAACAAGTCTTACACAGTAATACATATTGACATTTACATATACTGCTTATACATTCAATTATAATATACATAAACATGACAGACATGTATGAAAAATGCAGAGAAAAAATAACATTTGCTAATAACATCTACAAATGTATAACTTAGGTAGTAAAATTTCACAGTACTCAGTGTTACATAGAGGATTTGTGGAAACCGGTGGGCAGGGGGACAGGGGACTAAAGCTATCTAGCAAAAAAAAGCTCATCTTCCATAGGAGACGGGGGGGATTGAGGAAGAAAAACAATTGGCTGATTTTGAAAGGTGTGAAAATCCAATGCAGCTCAGATCCTAATTGGATAGTGCAAGACACCACCTGGCTCTCTCACATCTCTACATCTCTCAGTATCAATCTGCTCACTGGCAGTAGCATTCATTTCTCTCTGAATATTTGTCACAAATGAAGACAGACATTTCAATTACCCTGGTGTGGTTTCTCCTGATATCATACACGGAAATGGAGTAAAATACTATGTTGGTTGCATAGGAACTGTGACTGTGCATAGAGATAAACAATTAGTCTATGACCCAAAACAAATCCCAGATTGAAAAGTGTTCAAGGTAAATCCTTAATGCAACGAGTTGGACAATCTAAAAGTTTGTCTAAAAGCCTAGCTAGAGCTCAGTGCAGTCAGCGAGACACCATTTCACCACTCAGGGGTCGGAGCTCTTGGGCTTTTATGCGGATATGTCAATATTTCTGATTTAGTGAGCCGGGGAAGGATAGCCTCCCAGATCTCGGGGACAGAGAGATGGCAGAGTGATGCTGGGGTGGTCATATTTCTCTGCTCTTCATTACCCAGAAAGCATTTAAAGAGATTTGTGTCAGAGCCCTTCAATGGCTAAATGGTGGACCGTCCCCACAGAACAGGTCACCGTGACAACCATCTGGGCATCCTGTCAAATGGTACACCAGTAAACTCTCGTCTGCAGTTATCAAGTGAGCACTTCTAAAGGAGACAACTCAGAATGTTGGCCCTAAAATAAGAAGTCTTGGGTAGGTTTCCATGCTGGAATGGAGAGTTGTGGTGGATTAAGCCAGTGATGGTTACATCACATTTGTAACAGCCCTTACACTAATATCCATCTATCCTGGCAGGGAAAGGCAGGCAAGCTGCGTGCCGTTTCACAGTGCTGGTTGATGACCAAGCCAGTCCGCCCACATTCCACTCTGCAGCACCAGATGTCCTGAAGTTTCCTCTGAGTCCTGAGCAGGTCTAACAGAGCCCGATGCATGTTGTGTTCCGGTGGCTCTCTGTTGCTGAAGGCGCCGATCAATACGGCGACTAAATAAAAGGCACTAAGCTGCTGTCCCCTCCAAATGAGAGAGAACATCCAGTAGGTTCTGTACTACAGAACAGCTCCCCCAGGCACCTCTTCCACGGACACACGGGGTCAGCTAACGTGGCACCTGTGTATCAGCCGTCTCATGATGTCAGGATCAACACCTCAGGCATGTCATTAAGGCAGCGACACAAACAGGAAAGGGCCCGCTGTCAAAACTTGACAAGGTATGCAGTGGCATACAGTCATTATTTGGTCAAATTAGAGGGCGAAAGCCTCCATAAAATGTGAGATATTATCGTCAGTCACGTCTAAATGTTTCTTCGACAGAATATTGCTTTGAGCGTGCACGCCGGCGTGCATACACACCCGCACCTACGGAATGTAACTCCCACGGCTGACATATTGACTGGGGAATGTCAGTGGCTCGTACCAAGTTGAAGTTCAAGAGTGTGAAAACTGAGCCAATGGGAAAAATGAGAACAGTGAATTTAATGAACATCCCCACCGGGACAAAGGGGACTTTCTACTGGCATCAAGGCTAGAGCACAGAGCTAGCTGGGAAAAAAACAATACTCATTTCAAAAGCTGCTGAAATCCGGGGGGGATCCACAGCCAGACTGAATCTGCCGCTAGCGAGAGCATAAAGAAGCTAGAGCGCGGGACTGTGCACACGAGCATGTCCCTGCCAGAGTGTCTTCAGACAAGGCAACTCATATTGCATGGGAGTAAAACGGCAGCTGCAGAACAGAGAGAAAATGACAGGTAGCCTAGTGGTAGCGTTGGGCCATTAAATGAAAGGTCGCTGGTTCGAATCCCAGAGCCGATTAGGTGAACATCTGTCGATGTGCCCTTGAGCAAGGCACGTCATTGTAGTTGCTCCTGTAAGTCTCTCTGGATAAGAGTGTCTGCTAAATGACTAAAATGATAAACTAAACCTGAGCCAGTAAAAGGATGCTGGGGAGATGAGCTAAAATAAAAAATAAAAATTCCCTGCCCCCCTTGTCCTTTGTTAGCGCATTAGTCCTGTTCAGCTGTCAGGTCATAAGGTCACACCCATAACAACCCTGTTTTTTCAGCTGGATACGACATATTTACCTTTCAACAAGTCTTGACCGTGGCTCATCGAAGCCGCGTCCAAAAACCCAGGGTAAAACAAGCTGCCCTCCTGTCCGGGGCTAAAGGGACCGCCGCCCAGGCCCCAGGGTCGCTTACCTAGAACCCCATTGTGGTCGATGGGGTACTCCAGTAGGGAGGTGGGCGCCAGGGCGTACGGGTAGTCGTACGGGGAGGCGTAGAGGATGCCGCCTTCCGGCGAGGGAGGCACCAGGGTTGGGGTACCATTGGGTAACATGCCCTGCATTTGGGGTTGTCGGATGATGTTCATGATGGGAGGCCCTGCCGGTGTGGGGGGCCTCATCTGCTGATGGGGGGCCATCAACTGCCCCTGGGGGGCCTGCATTAGACGGGGGCCCTGAGCGGCGGCGGCCGCCGCTGCAAGAGAGAACGCAAGGGGGTCTGCCATAAGCAAGAGTGAAAGACAGAAAGACAGAGAGATACAAGACAAGGGGGTAGAGATGTGGTGGTGCGGTTGACCAAAATCACAGGTGGAGAAGCGAGAGTTGGAAAACACAAAAAGTAGGAAAAGGGGGGGAGAAGGGGGGGAGGGGTGAAAAAAAGGACAATTAGACCATGCAATGATCACGGTGAACCAGCAAACAAAAAATGAAGTAAACAAGAAAATAATAAAAGATCCCCATACCAAACTATAAAACGTTGCATTCAACACCAATGCACAGACCACATTAAGCATATCAATCACCATGTCAACCACGACTTCCTGTACTGCTGACGGTACAAGCCAACAGAAATGGAGCCGGTGGTCATGAAGAGGAGAGATGGACGTTTCTGATAAGGACCAAAAGGAGGATCACGTCAATCCCCCAAAAAGACAATCCAGTCTATTGGACTAGTCGCTCGGCCAATGAGGCGCTGCTTTGGACAGACTAGTTGAAATCTAGTTGAAGTTCTGATGCCCTCTACTCCGCTACATGACCGTTAGACCATTTTGGTTGGCTGACAAAATAAATAGACAAAAGCTTTTCAAACACGTTTTGCATTTGCAAATGTTCTGACATGGTGAACATCACAGACAGCGGGGGAGGTTGGATCAATGTTTTACATGTGACTCGGTGACTAATTCATGCTGAGTATCGCAGGGCTGGCAACACAGCCGAGAGAACCAGACAATGGTCCAGACACTGGTGTTAGAAACCAATGTCTGCCAAGTCAAATCATTTCACATTTTACAAATTAGATTTTTATTTCAAAACAAGCCATTACTTTTTGGACTGAAAACAATGCTCAAAACATGACTAATATCATGATAATGATAATAATAATAATAATAATAATAATAAATAATAATGCAAACAGTAAATTGTGACAAATTTCAAGCAGCCATCAAAGAGACATGAAAGTGCAGAACGTGGGAACTCTGGGTGGGATGAACTCCAGAGAAAGTAACTCTCTGGAGATGGGAAAACTAAACAGTGTTTGTAACAGATGCGTGAACTACGTCATGCAGAGATGAGCGAGTGATTTCTGCAGGGCGCCGAAGGCATATAGAAGCCCCCCCCCCGACATTGCAGCAAACTGTGATTGCATCCATATGGGAGGGGAAAGGGCACATAGAGGGACCAGCGGGAGGAGGGCAGGGGAAACTGATCTACTTGGATACAGGTGGTTTTAGTAGGTAGGTATACATGGGTCAGACATCTTGGACAACACTTCAGAGCAAAGTGCATAAGTTTATCATATAAAAAAGAAAGCACTGCAATGACTACAACACATGAGGCAGAGGCACACAGTTAACTGTATAGCATGAGCATCTATTCTTCACTGTGGTTATTGTGAGGTTCTAAGTGGTTATTGTGAGGTTCTAAGTGGTTATTGTGAGGTTCTAAGTGGTTATTGTGAGGTTCTAAGTGGTTAATACAATAACAGATGGATTAAGACGATTAATGATAAGCGTTGGTGTGTAACATTGTGTAGTGTGTATTGTGTGTGTGGCTGTAAAGCGTACGTGTCTTGATGTTGGTGTCTCGGTACGTCCCGTTGAGAATGGCCAGCTCCATCAGCTGCATCTTCTTCAGGTTATCCTCTCCTTCCGCCTGGAACAACAAACAAATCAACAGGTCAGTTAACACTTCAGTCATGTTAAGACATGTTACTGTGCTGTGTCACTATTGCAAGTGTGTGTGGGGGGGGGGGGGGGGGTGTACATAGGGACAGATGTCCAGAGATGTACACATTAGAGGACACCTTTTGAAACGAAAACGAGTTTCTATTGAACAAATTCAGGTAGGCACCTTCCTGTTCCGAATGGTTCCGTTTGGTTCCTAATGAACAAACCCTGGCTACAGCTAGTTCTCCAAAAGCACGTTGAACGAGGGAGGGAGGTATCGAGAAGAGCTACAACACCATGGTCATGTTGCATCATCTCATTTTGTTGCTAAATCGCTGACAGACATTAGGCAGGGAAAAACGCATTCATAAACCACTTATCAGCGAGATAATTACTGAGAATTTATTTTTCTCCCCCTTGTGCACAATCAAATGTGCAATAAAAGCCCAGCTAATGTCAGTCCTGTCAATTAATGTTTGGATAAATAAATACATACATAAGCAGTGTCACTGTCATTATCCCCCAAATTAGTCAAGTTAAATTATTCATGGAAGCAATTAAGTTAGCACCCGTCCCCTTCTCTCCCCGAGCCCGCTTCCCCCCCCGAAGCGGCTAAACACTCCATAACAATGACAACAAAGAAGAAACCCAGTGCTTTTCCAAGTAGATCGTAATAAAGAAGGACCGGTGTGACTGCAGCAGACAGACAGATAGACGAGGCTTCAGACAGACAAGGCTGCTGCAAACAGACAGATAGACGAGGCTGATTTGATTTGATCTACAGACAGACAGGGCTGCTGCAAACAGACAGATAGACGAGGCTGATTTGATTTGATCTACAGACAGACAGGGCTGCTGCAAACAGACAGATAGACAAGGCTGATTTGATTTGGGCTACAGACAGACAGGGCTGCTGCAAACAGACAGATAGACGAGGCTTCAGACAGACAAGGCTGCTGCAAACAGACAGATAGACGAGGCTGATTTGATTTGATCTACAGACAGACAAGGCTGCTGCAAACAGACAGATAGACAAGGCTGATTTGATTTGGGCTACAGACAGATAAGGCCGCTCAGACTAGGGTTGCAAAGGGTCGGAAACCTTCCGGTAAATTTCCTGAAATTTTCCCTAGGAAGTTAAGGCCAGGAAGTTGGGGAATTTTGCTTAAATTCAGTGTTAAAGGTCTAGCATTCAGCTAGTGCCACAACTAACCAAGAGCATTCAGCTACACACACACACACACACACACACACACACACACACACACAC
Organism: Salvelinus fontinalis; assembly: GCF_029448725.1. NCBI lineage: Eukaryota > Metazoa > Chordata > Actinopteri > Salmoniformes > Salmonidae > Salvelinus > Salvelinus fontinalis. The sequence continues at coordinate 13,986,132 of NC_074679.1, read as the reverse complement.
ACACACACACACACACACACACACACACACACACACACACACACACACACACACACAAACACACAAACACACAGGAAATCCTGGATCCTAGTAGGACCCAGGCCCATTCAGTGGCTATTAGAACAACCTCCTCAGCCTCAGAGGTGGTGAGATACTAGGCCTGCTGAGCAGAATGCCTAATTAGCTATGTTCACAGAGAATGGCTAACGCTAACATGGTCTCCTCAACCTGGAAATGGGCTTAAATCACTGCTAATTAGCTGTTTAAACGCTCCACACAGAGCCCACTCAGAGGAACCATTTAGGCCTTTTTAGCTTCCTAAACACTTGCCAGAGGTGGTTGCGGTAGAGTGAACATCTTTAGCTGCCCATTCTATTAGATCGTCCGTCGTCTGCCTGCCTTCCACGTTTACCATCACTAATTAAATCAGATCGTGGCCCTGACCACCTTCTAGACAGCTTCTCCCAAGTCTGAGAACATTTTCGCAAATGATTCTCATGAAAGGGACAGCTGGATGTCTTTCTCTATGCTTTTTGTCCCCGATCTGTGTCAGCCAGCTTGGATCTGAGCCAAGGCTGACATTAGACCAAAACATTTTTACAAAATAAGAGACTAAGCCAAAACATAAAGGCCTACTGTGTGTTTTGCCGGTAACACATTTATAACGCTGTTACAACACACCGTTTAATGTACAAACTGGAGAGTAGACAGAGTTTGGCGGGTGAGATTGAAGAACCACAGTGTTTCCACCTTGCAGCTGACGCTGCTAACCTTTTTAAATACAGACCCAATAATGAGAGTTGGACAAAAGGTGAGAGGCTGCTAGTTGTTTTCCCTTTGAGGGAGGAGAGGCCTGGCTGGTTTCCCTAGGTGTGTGTGTGGGTGTGTGTGTGTGTGTGTGTGTGTGTGTGTGTGTGTGTGTGTGTGTGTGTGTGTGTGTGGGTGTGTGTGTGTGTGTGTGTGTGGGTGTGTGTGTGTGGGTGTGTGGGTGTGGTGGTGCTTACAAACACAGAGATAGAGCTGTGGCTAAGAGGGAGTGGGCGGTCATCGGGCCGGGACTCAATTAGCGCAATGCATGCGGAAGGATGTGTGTGTGAGAGAGAGTCGCACGCAGATAAGGACAGGACAGGGGGCTGAGGATGATGGATTTGGAGGTCGGGAGGGTTAAAGAGGCTCCTGGGACTGGGGTGTCACTATCAACATCTCTCCAGCTCTGCAGAGCAGAAGTGCTGTTGTGAGGGGTGCAAAGCAACGTAGAGGGGAGGGTATACAGATGCTGCAAGGAAGGTGGTGTGTGTGCGGCAGAGACGAAAACAGAAAGTATGGTGTGTGTGTGGAGGCAAACAGAAAGTCAACTCTGGGCAGGCACACCCCTCAGGAATCCAGCTGACACAGCGCTTCATAGCATAACTCTTTCTTCATAGCAGTCTGGTAGAAAATCTTCCTAAAGGCCACATGGAAGCAGGTCAACTTACTCCACTGCATTAGTCCCTTCATAAACAACACAAGGCAGTGATTATGTTGTGTACATTAATGAAACCCTATTAGAAATAGGACTTATTACAACTAATGGTTGTATTGATTGATTTGAGAGCTGGATGGAACTGGGTCACACTAGGACTACAGACAGTGGGCGTCTACTGTCTGCTACTATCTAGGAGTGAACTATGACAGGACTTGGAGACTTTCCTGAAGACTGAATGTATGTTTCATGTTGCCAGGCTGAAGGGACTAGAGATTACTTTGACGTCCATGTGACCATAGAGCCTTCACAAATAACACAATGCTGTGGTGGCACAGCTCACGCCCCGTTTCCTCATGAAACATTCAGAGGTAGTGTGTGTGTGTGTGGTGTGTGGTGTGTGGTGTGTGTGTGTGTGTGTGTGTGTGTGTGTGTGTGTGTGTGTGTGTGTGTACGGAAGGGGAATCATGTCTGGAATGGGCTGTCCGATTCCCCAGACAAATGTTGCATGGATTACAAACACTGAGGACAAGGAGAGAAACTTTCCCCCTTTACTGTCACAGACAGACAGAGACACACTGTCTAGCAGCTAAAGGTACTGAGTACACCCGCTCTATTCACAGTTATCAGATTCAATCAATGAGGCCTATGTGTTAAATCTGTGGAGCGGTAGAAGCTATCGGGGAGGATGGGGATGACAGACAAGTTGTCCCCCTGCCTGCCTGACAGCCCAACAAATCACACTCATGTTCTCACACACAGTCTGACAGTGAGCGAGAGAAAGGGAGGAAGAGCGAGAGAAAGGGAGGAAGAGAGAGAGAGAAAGGGAAAGGGAGGAAGAGAGAGAGGAGCCGTAAGCACAAACAATGACAAATGACTCCTGGAACATCATAGTACTGGAAAATCCCACGAAAATGAAACAAGATTTCAACACGTTCAAGTAAACAGTTTTCGCTAGTGGTGATTTGTGTGGACAGTTTGGCTATAGCAACAGATGTGTGTATCATAATGTTTGGAAAGCCACACCCTTGTCCTCTCCCTCCCTCTCAGATAAACAGACCATGGTGCCCTGACTGAGTTGGGTGTGTTTGCTCATGTCTGCCATGCCGACTCAAAAGCGTTTGCTCATGTCTGGCAAGGGCCCCTGCTTTCGTGACATACAGCAGAGGGAGGGAGACAGAGTGGAGGAACAGAGAGAAAGCCAGGGAATGTAGGGAGAAAACAATCCCTTTTCCCCCCAGTGGGCTCCTCCGTGCTTTACTTCACTGGTCTAAGCTGCCAGTCATAACGAGGAAGGGAGAAGCTGGGCGCCGGTCAGGTTGCCTCCCAAACATCTCCAATTACCACAAGTGTAAACAGAGACTGGCCAGGGAGGCCTTGAGGCTGGGAGAGAATGTAAGGGAAAAGTAGATGAACTGGAAAGGATGTATCTGGGGGGGAGTGCGTTGAGGGACTAATGACATCACATTGATCATGAGGGGGGTGGGGTGCCTGAATACTGTTTTTCACATCTTCGCCTCCCCAAATTCCTCCCTCCGTCCCATCCCATCCCTCCCTCCCTCCGTCCCATCCCTCCCTCCTAAACTAACATCTGGAGAATAGTGATTACTCTAGTCACCGCGCCAAGACAACTTATCAAGAACTCACCAGGCTATAGAGAGACGAGAGAGAGAGAGAGAGAGACGAGAGACGAGAGAGAGACGAGAGAGACCCAGAGAGAGACCCAGAGAGAGAGAGACCCAGAGAGAGAGAGACCCAGAGAGAGAGAGACCCAGAGAGAGAGAGACCCAGAGAGAGAGAGACCCAGAGAGAAAGAGACCCAGAGAGAAAGAGACCCAGAGAGAAAGAGAGCACCCGGCCTCACCCTACTAGAATCTGAAGTCAAATGTCTACTGTTTGCTGATGATCTGGTGCTTCTGTCATCAACCAAGGAGGGCCTACAGCAGCACCCAGATATTCTGAACAGATTCTGCAAGACCTGGGCCCTGACAGTAAATCTCAGTAAAACCAAAATAATGGTGTTCCAAAAAAGGTCCAGTCGCCAGGACCACAAATACAAATTCCATCTAGACACCGTTGCCCTAGAGCACACAAAAAACTATACATACCTTGGCCTAAACATCAGCACCACAGCTAACTTCCACAAAGCTGTGAACGATCTGAGAGACAAGGCAAGAAGGGCATTCTATGCCATCAAAAGGAACATAAAATTCAACATACCAATTAGGATCTGGCTAGAAATACTTGAATCAGTCATAGAAACCATTGCCCTTTATGGTTGTGAGGTCTGGGGTCCGCTCACCAATCAAGATTTCACAAAATGGGACAAACCCCAAATTGACACTCTGCATGCAGAATTCTGCAAAAATATATTCTGTGTACAACGTAGAACACCAAATAATACATGCAGAGCAGAATTAGGCCGACATCCGCTAATTATCAAAATCCAGAAAAGAGACGTTAATTTCTCAATAGGGGGTGATGTTTGCACTTTGTAAAAATTTCGTTCCCAAATTAAACTGCCTCGTACTCAATTCTTGCTCATACAATATGCATTTTATTATTACTATTGGATAGAAAACACTCTCTAGTTTCTAAAACCGTTTGAATTATATCTGTGAGCAAAACAGAACTCGAGTTGGAGCAATTTTCCAATGAGGAAGTGAGAAATCTGAAATCTGCAGGCTGTTCTGAGGTCGGTTTATTAATTTGCATGTCTTCTATTGGTTGAGATGCACTGCATACGCCTTCCCCTGGATGTCAGCAAATAGCGAGAATTGAAATGGAGTTGCTAGGCAGATCTGAGGCCTTATAAATGGGCTGGCAACGTGGGGTCCTCTCTTTCTTTCCTTCGCCATGACGCAAGACAGACCTCAGGATGGCGTTCTAGAAAGCTCCCGTTATAGCCCTTAGATATATCCGGCTCTGATTTTATTCGATTTAGGTGTTAAAGACATCATAATGTTGTTATTTTAAACCAAGTTATATCAGTTTATATCAGTATATTGCGATTTTCGGGTATTTATTTGTGCTGCGTTCTAGTGAGTTGGGCACATCTGGCCCACATGGCTATTGTTTACTGCTAATTCCAACGTTGAAGGTGACAATCTACAACCGAGCAACGATTCTTTTGGAAAAAGGACAACTTGCCAAGATTCTGATGGGAGCTCATCAAAAAGTAAGAACTATTTATGATGTTAATTCGTTGTTCTGTTGAAAAATGTTAAACTCATATTCCGCCATTAATTTCGGTGCGGTCTCGCTTTAACGCACGCTGTATGTCGTAGGAACGTTAATTTTAAAAATCTAACACAGCGATTGCATTAAGAACTAATGTATCTTTCATTTGCTGTCCAACCTGTATTTTTTAGTCAAGTTTAAATTTAGTTACTGATTAGATTAGGTGCCTCTCCCAAGATTTCTCCCAACATATTGTTGGCAGCTTGGCTACTATTCTCATTGTATAACCACGATTTGTGCCGCTAAATATGCACATTTTCGAACAAACTCTATATGTATTGTGTAATATCATGTTATAGGACTGTCATCTGAAGAAATATGAGAAGGTTAGTGAAAAAATTAATATCTTTTGCTGGTTTATTCGTTATCGCTATTGTTGGCTTGAAACAATGCTGTTGTGTGGTTGGCTATTGTAGTAAGCTAATATAATGCTATATTGTGTTTTCGCTGTAAAACACTTAAAAAATCTGAAATATTGTCTGGATTCACAAGATCTTTGTCTTTCATTTGCTGTACGCTGTGTATTTTTCATAAATGTTTTATGATGAGTATTTAGGTAATTCACATTGGTGAATATTCTAGTTATTCTAGTTGCTTTGGTGAGAGTTGTGATGGTGGCTGCAATGGTAAACTATGATTTATAACTGAAATATGCACATTTTTCTAACAAAACATATGCTATACAATAAATATGTTATCAGACTGTCATCTGATTAAGTTGTTTCTTGGTTAGTGGCTATTTATATCTTTATTTGGTCGAAATTGTGATAGCTACCTATGCAGGGAAAAAATAGTGGGAAAAAAAGTCGTGTCTTTTGCTATCGTGGTTAGCGAATAGATTTACATATTGTGTCTTCCCTGTAAAACATTTTAAAAATCAGAAAGGATGCCTCTATTCACAAGATGTGTATCTTTCATCTGGTGTCTTGGACTTGTGATTTAATGATATTTAGATGCTAGTATTTACTTGTGACGCTATGCTAGGCTATGCTAGTCAGCTTTTTTACTGATGGTGCTCCCGGATCCGGGATTGTGATGAAGTAGAAGTTAAATTCTACAACCACCTAAAAGGAAGCGATTCCCAAACCTTCCATAACAAAGCCATCACCTACAGAGAGTTGAACCTGGAGAAGAGTCCCCTAAGCAAGCTGGTCCTGGGGCTCTGTTCACAAACACAAACAACAGAGCCCCAGGACAGCAACACAGATAGACCCAACCAAATCATGAGAAAACAAAAAGATAATTACTTGACACATTGGAAAGAATTAACAAAAAAACTGAGCCAACTAGAATGCTATTTGGCCCTAAACAGACTACAGTCGTGGCCAAAAGTTTTGAGAATGACACAAATATTAATTTCCACAAAGTTTGCTGCTTCAGTGTCTTTAGATATTTTTGTCAGATGTTACTATGGAATACTGAAGTATAATTACAAGCATTTCATAAGTGTCAAATGCTTTTATTGACAATTACACGAAGTTGATGCAAAGAGTCAATATTTGCAGTGTTGACCCTTCTTTTTAAGACCTCTACAATCCACCTTGGCATGCTGTCAATTAACTTCTGGGCCACATCCTGACTGATGGCAGCCCAATCTTGCATAATCAATGCTTCGAGTTTGTCAGAATTTGTGGGCTTTGTTTGTCCACCCGCCTCTTGAGGTTTGAACACAAGTTCTCAATGGGATTAAGGTCTGGGGAGTTTCCTGGCCATGGACCAAAAATATTGATGTTTTGTTCCCCGAGCCACTTAGTTATCACTTTTGCCTTATGGCAAGGTGCTCCATCATGCTGGGAAAGGCATTGCTCGTCACCAAACTGTTCCTAGATGGTTGGGAGAAGTTGCTCTCGGAGGATGTGTTGGTACTATTCTTTATTCATGGCTGTGTTCTTAGGCAAAATTGTGAGTGAGCCCACTCCCTTGGCTGAGAAGCAATCCCACACATGAGGGTCTCAGGATGCTTTACTGTTGGCATGACACATGACTGATGGTAGCGCTCACCTTGTCTTCTCCGGACAAGCTTTTTTTCCGGATGCCCCAAACAATCGGAAAGGGGATTCATCAGAGAAAATGACTTCACCCCAGTCCTCAACAGTCCAATCCCTGTACCTTTTGCAGAATATAGGTCTGTCCCTGATGTTTTTCCTGGAGAGAAGTGGTTTCTTTGCTGCCCTTCTTGACACCAGAGCATCCTCCAAAAGTCTTTGCCTCACTGTGCGTGCAGATGCACTCACACCTGTCTGCTGCCATTCCTGAGCAAGCTCTGTACTGGTGGTGCCCCCGATCCCGCAGCTGAATCAACTTTAGGAGACGGTCCTGGCGCTTGCTGGACTTTCTTCGGCGCCCTGAAGCCTTCTTCACAACAATTGAACCGCTCTCCTTGAAGTTGTTGATGATCCGATAAATGGTTGATTTAGGTGCAATCTTACTGGCAGCAATATCCTTGCCTGTGAAGCCCTTTTTGTGCAAAGCAATGATGACGGCACATGTTTCCTTGCAGGTAACCATGAGGAACCACAGAGGAAGAACAATGATTCCAAGCACCACCCTCCTTTTGAAGCTTCCAGTCTGTTATTCGAACTCAATCAGCATGACAGAGTGATCTCCAGCCTTGTCCTCGTCAATACTCACACCTGTGTTAACGAAGGAATCACTGACATGATGTCAGCTAGTCCTTTTGTGGCAGTGCTGAAATGCATTAGAAATGTTATATTGGGATTCAGTTCATTTGCATGGCAAAGAGGATCTTTGCAATTAATTGCAATTCATCTGATCACTCTTCATAACATTCTGGAGTATATGCAAATTTCCATCATACAAACTGAGGCAGCAGACTGCGAAAATGTATATACGTGTCATTCTAAAAACTTTTGGCCACGACTGTACACAGTGACACGACTGTACACCTGACCCAAATTTAAGAAAAGCTTTGACTATGTACAGACTCAGTGAGCATAGCCTTGCTATTGAGAAAGGCCGCCGTAGGCAGACATGGCTCTCAAGAGAAGACAGGCTATGTGCACACTGCCCACAAAATGAGGTGGAAACTGAGCTGCACTTCCTAACCTCCTGCCCAATGTATGACCATATTAGAGAGACATATGTCCCTCAGAACACACAGATCCATAAAGAATTCGAAAATAACCCCAATTTTGATAAACTCCCATATCTACTGGGTGAAATACCAGTGTGCCATCACAGCAGCAAGATTTGTGACCTGTTGCCACAAGAAAAGGTCAACCAGTGAAGAACAAACACCATTGTAAATAAAACCCATATTTATGGTTATTTATTTCCCCTTTTGTACTTTAACCATTTGTACAACACTGTATATATATATAATATGACATTTGTAATGACGTTATTCTTTTCAAACTTCTGAGAGTGTAAAGTTTACTGTTCATTTGTATTGTTTATTTCACTTTTGTATAATATCTACCTCACTTGCTTTGGCAATGTTAACATATGGTTCCCATGCCAATAAAGCCCTTGAATTGAATTGAGAGAGACACCCCCACCGAGCGAGTGAGCGACACACACACACAGAGCGAGTGAGCGACACACACACACAGAGCGAGTGAGCGACACACACACACACACACACACACACACACACACACACACACACACACACACACACACACACACGAGAGAGAAAGAAAGAGAGACACACACACCCCAAGATAGAGGAGACCGAGACAAAGAGACCGAGAGACGGCAAGAGGGAGGGCGACAGCAAGAGGAAAATTGGACATTTGTTGAAAGTTGAAAACACCAAAAAGTAACCAAATAAACTGGAATAATACAAAACACATTCAACCCCTAGGGGGGGGTTAAAAACAGAGCTGAAGAATACAAAGCAGAGAAAGACCCACTAAAGCTTCCACTTCCAATCAACCAACTACTTACAACACACAGACACGAAACATGAAAAAGTCCTGTGATAAAAGTATCATTTAAGTGAAAAGCGGAGAGAAACTATAGTTTAGTCCCCACTTCAAATCGTGCTGCACATTTCAAAGGCAATTTCCCAACCCTCACCGTTCATCTCCCAATAGACTTGCAACGCAATCGCCTGCAACACTACTCCGTACTGCCCATCTAAACCAAACCCTACGTTCACTCACAGTTTTTAAAAGACACGTCAGTAACTTAGCCTAGCCCTAGCTACATTAGCAATGCTAAAGCCCCTAGCTACATTAGCAAGGCTAAACCCCCTAGCTACATTAGCAATGCTAAACCCCCTAGCTACATTAGCAATGCTAAACCCCCTAGCTACATTAGCAATGCTAAACCCCCTAGCTACAATAGCAATGCTAAACCCCCTAGCTACATTAGCAATGCTAAACCCCATAGCTACATTAGCAATGCTAAACCCCCTTGCAGTCATTAGAAGACCCAAACCAGTTAGTCAGATTATAAACCCCTCCGCTTCTGATCCAGACTCCAGTCACATGTTTCAGTGACTAACTTTTTGGAGGGAAAGTTGTGGGGGGAATTAGCATTAGCATAGCTGTGCAACAATTTGTCAGGCCCCGTCACTGTGCAGGCTGGATGTATGGGGCTTATTAGGAGCTTTTATTGGGCCTGAGTGGGCAGCCTTGGTTCTCAGCAGAAGCCCCATCAATATCCTACAGTGCTCAGGGCTGCCTGACATGCAGACAGTGGCTCATTACCAAGGAGGAATTTGAGGAGAGAAGAGATGTTTTTCCCTTTACTGCCCCCCCCCCCCCCCCCCACACACACACGAGAGAGCGCAGTTCTGGATAGGAAACTGGAAAGTTGGCTACATCCTGGTATATAATCTCGGAAAGAAAGAGTTATGTAACGGAACACAAAAAAAGAAAAGAAAAAGAGGTTACATAAATACACAGACTGAAGAGAATGTGGATGTATAGATGATGAATGTGTATTTGTAAGCGCCAGCCTTGACAAACAAGATATTACCAGCTAACAGGACGTAGTGAGACAAAAAATTATAATTCTGAAGCAAAAACAGAGTGAACATTAAAGAGATCCATGTTATCCAAAACATGCAGTAAACCCCCCTTGAGATCCTCCCGCTCTCCCCCCTGCTCCTCTCTCCCTCCCTCCCATCCCCCTTGTCTTTGTTCTGTTCCTGTGATCCTTTAATGCAGTCCAATTGAGCCAGGAATATCTTTAAGGGATTTAGCCATGGCTGATTTGGGGAGGTTTAAATACTGCCGGATTTGAATCAGATTCCGAGATTCTGAGTCAAAGCTGATGAGAGCCATCACCTAACCCTCAGCCCTGCCCCCATGGCAGGCTGCTGCCCGCGTGGTGGCATTTTGATGGTGGAACAAAGTTATCACATGACAAGGATGGAAAAGAAATCAGTAACTGTCGGGCTGAGCCTGGACCACGAGCCGGGGGGATCGGCTACAATACAGCAGCGGGGCTGGTTGCCAGGCAAAGTACCCCCAATCATTGGACTGACCCGGGCACCAAACTCTGAGGCAGCGATCCTTCAGTAGTCAAGGACACAGGGAAGGTTGAGAGTCAACGTGATGAGTATTACGAGGATCGGCCACTGTCTCAATGGCAGGCTGAAGCTAATGCCAACATTGCATTCCCCTATGGGAGAAGCAGTGCTGCACTCAGACAAAATACAGGGTGTAAAACAAGCAGATGAGACAATGGGAAGCAGGAGGCTTGGTTTATTACCCCTGAGAGGAGGCGCATGCTCAATATCATACACACAATACCAAGCTCAAACTTCAATGAGCGGCGTTCCATGATGCATTGCCAGGCGTTGATGTGAAAGAGAAGGGGAGAGAGCGACTGAAGGAGAGAGAGACTGAGCTGGGAAGCTGCTGGGGGTTGAAGTGATTGTGCAGCGTTATCTGGCAAAGTAAAGCATCACATCTGGGAGGCTGATTTTTAAAAGGGGGTCTCGGGGGCCTCCAAACACTGAGCTGTACACAATCCCATTTTCCCTGCTTAAACACACAGGCACAGAGAGAGAAAGAGAAGAGCGAGACATGGAGATCGATCTCCCCCTCGCTGTTGAGCCGGGTACGAGGGCATCCTAAATTGCCTGAGCCGAGCCCTAGCAGTTCCCGGGCCGGGCCAGAGCTGTGTGGTGGATAATTACCCCTCACACACACCACAGTGTGTCGAGGCCTGGGGAGGGGGCATATTGTAGGCGGAAGAAGCAGCACATACAGCAGCATCTCCTCTCTCTCCAACTATAAGGATTAGGGGTTAGAGTCTCTCCAGCTACAAGGATTAGAGGTTAGAGTCTCTCCAGCTATAAGGATTAGAGGTTAGTGTCCCCAGCTATAAGGATTAGGGGTTAGAGTCTCTCCAGCTATAAGGATTAGGGGTTAGAGTCTCTCCAGCTACAAGGATTAGAGGTTAGAGTCTCTCCAGCTATAAGGATTAGGGGTTAGGGTCTCTCCAGCTATAAGGATTAGAGGTTAGTGTCCCCAGCTATAAGGATTAGGGGTTAGAGTCTCTCCAGCTATAAGGATTAGAGGTTAGTGTCCCCAGCTATAAGGATTAGGGGTTAGAGTCTCTCCAGCTATAAGGATTAGGGGTTAGAGTCTCTCCAGCTATAAGGATTGGGGGTTAGAGTCTCTCCAACTATAAGGATTAGAGGTTAGGGTCTCTCCAGCTATAAGGATTAGGGGCTAGAGTCTCTCCAGCTATAAGGATTAGGGGCTAGAGTCTCTCCAACTATAAGGATTAGGGTTTAGTGTCTCCAGCTATAAGGATTAGGGGTTAGAGTCTCTCCAGCTATAAGGATTAGGGGTTAGAGTCTCTCCAGCTATAAGGATTAGGGGTTAGAGTCTCTCCAGCTATAAGGATTAGGGGTTAGAGTCTCTCCAGCTATAAGGATTAGAGGTTAGAGTCTCTCCAACTATAAGGATTAGGGGTTAGAGTCTCTCCAGCTATAAGGATTAGGGGTTAGAGTCTCTCCAGCTACAAGGATTAGGGGTTAGAGTCTCTCCAGCTACAAGGATTAGGGTTACCTTCAAAGAGAGAGCGACGGAGGTGCAGGACCAACCTGCAAGGATGTGGGGTGTAATCAGGTTGGTAATAAAGGCTTTATGTTTAGTCAGGGGGGGTTTATTTGGGACCAAACTTTTCACTAGACCTAAACGCAAAGGCTACGGTCGGTGACTGGTTGAAAAATCAGGCGGGTTTTGTGTGGGTGTGCCTAACTTTTCAAAATGGCAGTGGAGGTGACTTTCCACCAGACTAGGGAGTGAGTTTGACAGGGGAAACTGAACCTTCCAGTTGATGCGGCGGCGGGATGGGGCGTCTAATTGACTGTGTGTGCCTCGTTGCCTTTTCACTTCACTCCCCAGCCATCAGTTTCAGCAGGTTGGTGGAGCTCTCACCTGAATGATGCCACACAGCCACGTTATTATTGCGATATGAATCTTTCCCTGACGTTGCATTTTTTTTCTCTCTAGCCGAGTTAGTGACCAGATTCCCAATGATGTGGGGACAGCGGGACTGTGGATATGAAGGCTGTTAATGTCTCTTCCATTGCAGAAGTGTCTCTGATTCCTGGAAATACCAGCATCTCCTCAAACGTCATCTGTCTGTAGTTTCGAAAAGCTACAGTTATAGAAGCCCTCCTTTCAACTGCATCACTGATACCACTAGAGACCCTGTTCACATTACTGGAGCATCACTGATACCACTAGAGACCCTGTTCACATTACTGGAGCATCACTGATACCACTAGAGACCCTGTTCACATTACTGGAGCATCACTGATACCACTAGAGACCCTGTTCACATTACTGGAGCATCACTGATACCACTAGAGACTGTGTTCACATTACTGGAGCATCACTGATACCACTAGAGACCCTGTTCACATTACTGGAGCATCACTGATACCACTAGAGACTGTGTTCACATTACTGGAGCATCACTGATACCACTAGAGACCCTGTTCACATTACTGGAGCATCACTGATACCACTAGAGACTGTGTTCACATTACTGGAGCATCACTGATACCACTAGAGACCCTGTTCACATTACTGGAGCATCACTGATACCACTAGAGACCCTGTTCACATTACTGGAGCATCACTGATACCACTAGAGACTGTGTTCACATTACTGGAGCATCACTGATACCACTAGAGACCCTGTTCACATTACTGGAGCATCACTGATACCACTAGAGACCCTGTTCACATTACTGGAGCATCACTGATACCACTAGAGACTGTGTTCACATTACTGGAGCATCACTGATACCACTAGAGACTGTGTTCACATTACTGGAGCATCACTGATACCACTAGAGACTGTGTTCACATTACTGGAGCATCACTGATACCACTAGAGACCCTGTTCACATTACTGGAGCATCACTGATACCACTAGAGACTGTGTTCACATTACTGGAGCATCACTGATACCACTAGAGACTGTGTTCACATTACTGGAGCATCACTGATACCACTAGAGACTGTGTTCACATTACTGGAGCATCACTGATACCACTAGAGACCCTGTTCACATTACTGGAGCATCACTGATACCACTAGAGACCCTGTTCACATTACTGGAGCATCACTGATACCACTAGAGACTGTGTTCACATTACTGGAGCATCACTGATACCACTAGAGACTGTGTTCACATTACTGGAGCATCACTGATACCACTAGAGACCCTGTTCACATTACTGGAGCATCACTGATACCACTAGAGACTGTGTTCACATTACTGGAGCATCACTGATACCACTAGAGACTGTGTTCACATTACTGGAGCATCACTGATACCACTAGAGACCCTGTTCACATTACTGGAGCATCACTGATACCACTAGAGACCCTGTTCACATTACTGGAGCATCACTGATACCACTAGAGACTGTGTTCACATTACTGGAGCATCACTGATACCACTAGAGACCCTGTTCACATTACTGGCACTTTTCTCAACTTTCTGTTTATAACAACTTGCACATAAGATCCCATTTCATCAAAGACGAGAAAAGAGTCATTCAGTATCGCATCAAAAAAATAAAAAACACTGCATTTCCAATTTGCCTGTGATTCTAATCAGAACTATTTAAAAAAGCTATACAACACTGCTTAATCTTCAGAAAAAAAAAAAATGTTTTTCAGCTGTTGACTGGAACTAGCTCACTCTGGATACCTCAAGATGAAGGATTTGGCTGTTAGCGCCAGGTTCCAGAACCTTCTCCAGGGGGTTTCACAGTGTGAGAGGCCAGGGCTGGCAGATTAACGACTGAGTGACAGGCCCTCCACATAGGGAGACCAGCCTTTTACCCCACAGGAAGGCCACGTCTCAGAGTCCCTACCACCTGTGTGCCCCGTATGAGAGCTAATCAGGACGGATGTACATATGGGCCCGGCACAGGCAGAGCCAGCAGGTGAAGGGACTGAGAGCCAAGGCTGACATCACCAGTGCACCACATGCAAATGTCAGGGTCATTGACATGTTCCTTGACCAGAATGAAACATGCCTGTTGCATATCGTTTTGTTACACTATACATGGTAGAAAAAAGGTTTTAAACCATAACCAACAAAAAAAGGGTTCTAGTTTGGTAACCACCAGTTAGTTATACAAGATGCCTGGCCTCGTGTGTGGCATCAAAGGCTTGCTATTAACTGCTGAAGGGGCCACAGAAACAAGGTAGTTTAATGGAGGATACAGTGGTGAAAGGCAGGCTTTCCAAACCCCACAGACAGCGAGGGAACATTGAGCGAGCAGGCATGTTAAGTGCTAGGAAACCAAAGTAAACATACAACAAAAGATGTCTGGAGTTATAAATTATACATCGACAATGTTATCCTGTCACCCGAGCGAATATGATAAACTGGCGCAGCGAGGGAATGCCTATGTTTCCCCTTTATGATCCACGCTTAGCGAGACAATCCTAATTGAGGTTTGGGGGGGGGGGTTCTAAGAAAGGAATCAAACAACACATGCTACTCCTGTAACTTGGTTTAGGCCTACAGAAGGGAGTTTACTGGTTGTGTGCCCATTTCTGTATCGATAAACGCTGCACATTCACGCTAAAGCCAAGACACGATTGACTCACACCAGTTTCTCCCTCTTCCCTGCCATCTACCAAACCCAGTGCATTGAAGTGTAGGGGCAGGCAAAATGTGTGGACAGAAACCCTGGCAAATCTGGGAATGCATTTCACTGTCTCGGCTCTGCCCTTCTTGAGCCGACGTCAATCACGCATTTGTAGTCCCTGCAAACGTGCAGTGGATTAGCATCTAGCGCAGAGAAAATGCCCTTTTATTGTTACTTGTTTTTTTTAGGGCTGCGGTGGGAGATGGGGGTTCCAGATATCTCAAATCTGCTGCTGGGGAGAAATGGCAGATCCCTCTGAGGAAGCAAGAGAGGGATTGACATGGGAACAACTGTCTCACCTGATGTGATTAACCACTGTTCACAGTTACTTTTGCACCATACTCGAGCAACTACCGTATCCGCAGTCATCGATATTGGCAGATTTGTCGAAAGGGGCCGGTGTAGGCCTCTGGTAAAATGGGAGAGCAATCCATTCCTATTACCCTATTGGTTAGAGTTAATTAATGAGGACGTTTCATACTTCAAATGGACACTTAATGGAAAGCGCTTAATCTCAAGATGCCAAGTGTGGTGCGGTGAGTCTTGGCTAACCGGGGCTAGTGAGCAGGGCACAAGGGTGAGGACATGGGTAGAAGCAGCAGGATGATAACAGGGTCCAGAGGGAGAGGGCATGTCTTTTCCCAGGGTAGCCCCGTCCAGTCACAGCCACGTTTGAAGCTACCGCATTCAGACACAAAGAGACAGAGCCCCAGTGTTCTAAACCAGCGCCCCCAGTGTTCTAAACCAGCGCCCCAGTGTTCTAAACCAGCGCCCCCAGTGTTCTAAACCAGCGCCCCCAGTGTTCTAAACCAGCGCCCCAGTGTTCTAAACCAGCGCCCCAGTGTTCTAAACCAGCGCCCCCAGTGTTCTAAACCAGAGCCCCAGTGTTCTAAACCAGCGCCCCCAGTGTTCTAAACCAGCGCCCCAGTGTTCTAAACCAGCGCCCCAGTGTTCTAAACCAGCGCCCCCAGTGTTCTAAACCAGCGCCCCAGTGTTCTAAACCAGCGCCTCAGTGTTCTAAACCAGCGCCCCAGTGTTCTAAACCAGCGCCCCCAGTGTTCTAAACCAGCGCCCCAGTGTTCTAAACCAGCGCCCCAGTGTTCTAAACCAGCGCCCCCAGTGTTCTAAACCAGCGCCCCAGTGTTCTAAACCAGCGTCCCCAGTGTTCTAAACCAGCGCCCCAGTGTTCTAAACCAGCGTCCCCAGTGTTCTAAACCATCGCCCCAGTGTTCTAAACCAGCGACCAGTGTTCTAAACCAGCGACCAGTGTTCTAAACCAGCGCCCCAGTGTTCTAAACCAGCGACCAGTGTTCTAAACCAGCGTCCCAGTGTTCTAAACCAGCGACCAGTGTTCTAAACCAGCGACCAGTGTTCTAAACCAGCGACCAGTGTTCTAAACCAGCGCCCCAGTGTTCTAAACCAGCGACCAGTGTTCTAAACCAGCGCCCCCAGTGTTCTAAACCAGCGCCCCCAGTGTTCTAAACCAGCGCCCCCAGTGTTCTAAACCAGCGACCAGTGTTCTAAACCAGCGACCCGTGTTCTAAACCAGCGACCAGTGTTCTAAACCAGCGACCAGTGTTCTAAACCAGCGCCCCAGTGTTCTAAACCAGCGCCCCAGTGTTCTAAACCAGCGTCCCCAGTGTTCTAAACCAGCGTCCCCAGTGTTCTAAACCAGCGTCCCCAGTGTTCTAAACCAGCGCCCCCAGTGTTCTAAACCAGCGCCCCAGTGTTCTAAACCAGCGCCCCAGTGTTCTAAACCAGCGCCCCCAGTGTTCTAAACCAGCGCCCCAGTGTTCTAAACCAGCGCCCCAGTGTTCTAAACCAGCGCCCCCAGTGTTCTAAACCAGCGCCCCCAGTGTTCTAAACCAGCGCCCCCAGTGTTCTAAACCAGAGCCCCCAGTGTTCTAAACCAGCGCCCCCAGTGTTCTAAACCAGCGCCCCCAGTGTTCTAAACCAGCGTCCCCAGTGTTCTAAACCAGCGCCCCCAGTGTTCTAAACCAGCGCCCCCAGTGTTCTAAACCAGCGCCCCCAGTGTTCTAAACCAGCGCCCCAGTGTTCTAAACCAGCGCCCCCAGTGGTCTAAACCAGCGCCCCAGTGTTCTAAACCAGCGCCCCCAGTGGTCTAAACCAGCGCCCCAGTGGTCTAAAGCAGCGCCCCCAGTGTTCTAAACCAGCGCCCCCAGTGTTCTAAAGCAGCGCCCCAGTGTTCTAAAGCAGCGCACCAGTGTTCTAAACCAGCACCCCCAGTGTTCTAAACCAGCGCCCCCAGTGTTCTAAAGCAGCGCCCCCAGGGTTCTAAAGCAGCGCCCCAGTGTTCTAAACCAGCGCCCCAGTGTTCTAAACCAGCGCCCCAGCGTTCTAAACCAGCGCCCCAGGGTTCCAAACCAGTGCCCCCAGGGTTCTAAAGCAGCGCCCCCAGGGTTCTAAAGCAGCGCCCCTGTGTTCTAAACCAGCGCCCCAGGGTTCTAAACCAGCGCCCCAGGGTTCTAAACCAGTGCCCCAGCGTTCTAAAGCAGCGCCCTCAGGGTTCTAAAGCAGCGCCCCCAGGGTTCTAAAGCAGCGCCCCCAGGGTTCTAAAGCAGCGCCGCAGGGTTCTAAAGCAGCGCCCCAGGGTTCTAAAGCAGAGCCCAGCAGTAAAATCAAGCAGTAATATTAACATCCATGCAGAAATAAAGCAGGTGGAAGGGAAGAGGGGGATGGATTTGGAGATCTGTAACCCACCAGGTTTAACTGGTTTCTGTGTCTAACCTCCCAGGAGGAGTCGTCAAGAGGTTAATTTCATCCAATCCAAACACTTAATTATGGTATTAAGAGCCGGGTGGAAAGTATGCCAGGTGGATTTGAAAATCTACTCTGTGATAGAGCTTTAAGCCCCGCTTGAGCCAGCTACAGTGTGTCCCTAGATACAAGATGTTTATATCCTTTCTATGTGCACAGACGGAGGAAATGCATCTGGCTGCTTTCATCGGTCAAGCGAATATCGTGTCATCAGCCAGTACTGAGTGGAGGAGAGGGGGGGGGGGGGTTAGAGGCTCGGGGCCTAGGACGCTCCCGTTTCCTCATGATCCCTTTCACCAGGTCCCGAGGCAGTGGTTTGAGCCTGAGTCGGAGTGACACATCTCTGTAAAACTGGAATGAGATGCAGCTGCAGACCGGTTGTTTCGGTGGGTACATTACTGGGCCTCTACCTTTTCATATCATTATAGTTCCTAACAGACAAAAAAGAAAAACGAGACAACCACTAGACAATGCATCCTGCGTTCTGCATGAATGCCAGTTATTTCCTTGCGGGCTAAATCCCATGCAAGGAAGATAATTATTTTTCTTCTCTCCAAAAGACAATACTGCAGTCTTATTTGCAAGTAAGGAGAGTAAACATCATTAATTGGAGAGGCACACATGGATGGAAACAGCCAGATGGTGTTTTGTACTCATTTGTCATACCACGGCTGATAGGAAGGTGCGAACGATTATGCGCTAGAAGGAAGAAGAAGGTGTTTATTGATGGCGGAGAACTGGGCCGTGATCAGCAGTCCACCAGGCCGACCGGTGCCTTGCGTTCCTGGCTCAGCTGCCGGAGGCAAGAACTTGGCGGACGTGGCACGCGACGCCCTGCAGACCACAACGCCTGGCGTGCATTATGGACCATCTGTCTCCAGAACAAGATGCCCCCAATTTTTCCTCGGTGGAAAGAGTGAAGGCTAGATGAGTGAGAGGGAGGTCTCAAAGCTGGCACAGCGGTCTGGAGCTAGTGAGATGACTGGAGCGCGAGATGAACAAAAGTCTCGTACTGAGAGAGAAACTGCAGAAGTGTGTTATCCTTTGAAACAGCAACTTGTATGGTGTCTGAAGATGTATGATAGCAGTTGACAATAAGACAAGATAGTCTGACTAAAATATATCTGTTAAATCTGAGTCCAAGGCATGAAATACTGTATAAGGCTGAAAGACCAACAGAGATAAAAATAAAAAAAGAGAGAAGAGGACAGTGTCCCTGCTGTGAAGCAAATGACGCATCAGTCTGGGGGCTGCTCTGCTCAAGCTGCTAATACAGTCACTTTGTTCCCGGCAAGGACGGGTAAATTCAGGGAGAGACACCGCAAGCTTTGTGGGGGCGCAGTGCATTCTCTTTCTCTCGCTCACCCCCCCCCCCCCACTCTACCCCTCCTTTCCTGGAATTTCATGGTTTTCCGAAAGATTCAGGAGGACAGAGGAGAGAGAGCAGCCGGCTGACTATCTCTTTTAAACTCTGTGCCTCAGAGCAGCGACAGAGTTAAAACAAAACATTACAAAACAATGAAGCTATAACAACGGCGGCAGCTAACTGAGCCCACGCTATGGCTTGAACTTCCCTGAGCTCCCAAGGCGCAACTTCAATGAAAACTCCTAACCCTCTTGTGCTTGATCTCGACGGCCCGAGGACAAGGGTCCTCACAACAAACAGACAAATAAACTAAAACGTAAATAAGGATGCAAATGACTAGATCCCAGACGCTTCTTATTAACCTGAAAGACAAACTGAACAATATGGTGTAATGTGCTAACAAGCGTAGCTTATTTTTATGTAAATAATGTACAAGTATTTACATTAGTGGTTTAGCCTACAGTAGCACTGACGCTTAGGTATCATTAATAGTAGACAGACACACTAGCAAATGGATTTATTTCCAGGAAAAGTATCTGTCGAGTGGTAAGTGTGTCTATAAGGAGCCTGGGAAAAATGGACAACCAAGCCATGACCAGAAGCACTTCAAATAGATGCCGCAGTGGCCCGGGGAGCCAATCAGGATGAATTAGACCATAGTGTTCTGCAGTCAGCGCTGTCAATCACTAACACAGCCGCTTCTGCCACACAACAAACAGTGTCATCTTGACTTCCATCACATCTGCTAACCTCTCTCTCCAGTAAATGCATATCTGCCATACATCTAAACCCGCTAAACACCCTGCCGTCCCCCAACCATCTAAACACCCTGCCGTCCCCCAACCATCTAAACACCCTGCCGTCCCCCAACCATCTAAACACCCTGCTGTCCCCCAACCAGCTAAACACCCTGCCGTCCCCCAACCAGCTAAACACCCTGCCGTCCCCCAACCATCTAAACACCCTGCCGTCCCCCAACCATCTAAACACCCTGCCGTCCCCCAACCATCTAAACACCCTGCCGTCCCCCAACCATCTAAACACCCTGCTGTCCCCCAACCATCTAAACACCCTGCCGTCCCCCAACCATCTAAACACCCTGCTGTCCCCCAACCAGCTAAACACCCTGCCGTCCCCCAACCAGCTAAACACCCTGCCGTCCCCCAACCATCTAAACACCCTGCCGTCCCCCAACCATCTAAACACCCTGCCGTCCCCCAACCATCTAAACACCCTGCCGTCCCCCAACCATCTAAACACCCTGCCGTCCCCCAACCATCTAAACACCCTGCCGTCCCCCAACCATCTAAACACCCTGCCGTCCCCCAACCATCTAAACACCCTGCCGTCCCCCAACCATCTAAACACCCTGCTGTCCCCCAACCATCTAAACACCCTGCCGTCCCCCAACCATCTAAACACCCTGCTGTCCCCCAACCATCTAAACACCCTGCTGTCCCCCAACCATCTAAACACCCTGCTGTCCCCCAACCATCTAAACACCCTGCTGTCCCCGGCAGCGATGGGTATGATGGTGGTGGTGATGGGTGTGATGGCGGTGATGGGTGTGGTGATGGTGATGGTGGTGGCGGTGATGAGTGTGAATGATGATGGGTGATGATGGTGATGGGTATGATGATGATGGTGGTGGGTATGATGATGGTGATGGGTATGATGATGGTGATGGGTATGATGATGGTGATGGGTATGATGATGGCACGGGAAAACAAAGAGGAAACCAATTGGTCAGGTTTTTATCAGATTAGAAAAGCTAATTACCATGGTGGAAGTAATCTGAGAAACAGCCTCTTCTCTCCCTGTGATTCTCTGGAATATTAGACAAACATCGGCTCCTGGATTCAATTACCCAGAAGTCATTTAGATGCATCTCCCTCGGCCACCTTTACTACCGGCGATTAACAGAGCGTGTCGTCAGCGGCACCAAAGAAATCTTGACACCGGTTTTGGCCTATAGCGCAGTTTAAACCCCAACAATCTTCAAAGGCCTAGGGAGCATGTTGACAGGGGCGATAGGCATGCTCACAGTCTGGTTGGCCAATTCCTAACACAACACCATGCTGCCGCTGCCGTCTTACACGTCGACATGAAGGCCCACTGAGAACAATAACAGCAGAAAGATAATGCTAAAATAACCCATTGTAAGATGCTAGATAAAGCTAAAATAACCCATTGTAAGATGCTAGATAACGCTAAAATAACCCACTGTAAGATGCTAGATAACGCTAAAATAACCCACTGTAAGATGCTAGATAACGCTAAAATAACCCACTGTAAGATGCTAGATAACGCTAAAATAACCCACTGTAAGATGCTAGATAACGCTAAAATAACCCACTGTAAGATGCTAGATAACGCTAAAATAACCCACTGTAAGATGCTAGATAACGCTAAAATAACCCACTGTAAGATGCTAGATAACGCTAAAATAACCCACTGTAAGATGCTAGATAAAGCTAAAATAACCCACTGTAAGATGCTAGATAAAGCTAAAATAACCCACTGTAAGATGCTAGATAAAGCTAAAATAACCCACTGTAAGATGCTAGATAACGCTAAAATAACCCACTGTAAGATGCTAGATAAAGCTAAAATAACCCACTGTAAGATGCTAGATAAAGCTAAAATAACCCACTGTAAGATGCTAGATAAAGCTAAAATAACCCACTGTAAGATGCTAGATAACGCTAAAATAACCCACTGTAAGATGCTAGATAACGCTGAAATAACCCACTGTAAGATGCTAGATAACGCTAAAATAACCCACTGTAAGATGCTAGATAACGCTAAAATAACCCACTGTAAGATGCTAGATAACGCTGAAATAACCCACTGTAAGATGCTAGATAACGCTAAAATAACCCACTGTAAGATGCTAGATAACGCTAAAATAACCCACTGTAAGATGCTAGATAACGCTGAAATAACCCACTGTAAGATGCTAGATAACGCTGAAATAACCCACTGTAAGATGCTAGATAACGCTAAAATAACCCACTGTAAGATGCTAGATAACGCTGAAATAACCCACTGTAAGATGCTAGATAACGCTGAAATAACCCACTGTAAGATGCTAGATAACGCTAAAATAACCCACTGTAAGATGCTAGATAACGCTAAAATAACCCACTGTAAGATGCTAGATAACGCTAAAATAACCCACTGTAAGATGCTAGATAACGCTGAAATAACCCACTGTAAGATGCTAGATAACGCTGAAATAACCCACTGTAAGATGCTAGATAACGCTAAAATAACCCACTGTAAGATGCTAGATAAAGCTAAAATAACCCACTGTAAGATGCTAGATAACGCTAAAATAACCCACTGTAAGATGCTAGATAACGCTAAAATAACCCACTGTAAGATGCTAGATAACGCTAAAATAACCCACTGTAAGATGCTAGATAACGCTAAAATAACCCACTGTAAGATGCTAGATAACGCTAAAATAACCCGCTGTAAGATGCTAGATAACGCTAAAATAACCCACTGTAAGATGCTAGATAACGCTAAAATAACCCACTGTAAGATGCTAGATAACGCTAAAATAACCCATTGTAAGTAATAAGAATTTGGTGGGTGCTTATACAGTATGAGTTTTATTTCACGTGTATTAATCTGGCAGATGGCCAGAGTGATGGGCGACAGAGTTACGGTTGGGCATCTGAGCTGACGACTTACGGCAAGGAGAGGGTAGTAATATCGTTACAGGGGCACCATCCATCAATTAAACAAACATATCTAACGGTCAAGTACAGCGAACGGATCAAATTAGGACAATATGTGACAGTTGGCAGCAGTTTAGTGTGACAGTGAATCCCTGCATACTTTTGTAACTACTGTGGCAAATGTGTGTCTATTCATCCTTCCTAGCTTCTCCTTTTCAAGACTAGACCAAGTATCTCATCTAGCTTCTCCTTTTCAAGACTAGACCAAGTATCTCATCTAGCTTCTCCTTTTCAAGACTAGACCAAGTATCTCATCTAGCTTCTCCTTTTCAAGACGAGACCAAGTATCTCATCTAGATTCTCCTTTTCAAGACGAGACCAAGTATCTCATCTAGATTCTCCTTTTCAAGACTAGACCAAGTATTTCATCTAGCGTCTCTTTTTCAAGACTAGACCAAGTATTTCATCTAGCGTCTCCTTTTCAAGACGAGACCAAGTATCTCATCTAGATTCTCCTTTTCAAGACTAGACCAAGTATCTCATCTAGCTTCTCCTTTTCAAGACTAGACCAAGTATCTCATCTAGCTTCTCCTTTTCAAGACTAGACCAAGTATCTCATCTAGCGTCTCCTTTTCAAGACGAGACCAAGTATCTCGATAGGATATATTTCTATATGACAGCACTACACAAACCTTGCTGCATTGTATGTTAATGAAATGGTTTCTATAATAGCTAATACTGACAGAGAGATACACACACATATATATTAGAGGTCGACCTACGGCATGGCCGATTAATTAGGGCCGATTTCAAGGTTTCATAACAATCGGTAATTGTCTTTTTGGACGCTGATTATGGCCGATTATATTGAAATCCATGAGGAGACTGCGTGGCAGGCTGACCACCTGTTACGCGAGTGCAGCATCAGAAGGACCTTGCGGCTGCAAGGAGCCAAGCTAAGTTGCTACTTAGCATTAAACTTATCTTATAAAATACAATCATTCTTCACATAATCACTAGTTAAATACACATGGTTGATGATATTACTAGGTTAACTATCTTGTTCTGCATTGCATATAATCAATGCGGTGCCTGTTAATTTATCATGGAATGATAAATTATGATTTAACAAAAGCACATTCGCGAAAAAAGCACAATCGTTGCACAAATGTACATAACCATAAACATCAATGCCTTTCTTAAAATCAATACACAGAAGTATATATTTTTTTAAACCTGTATATTTAGTTAAAAGAAATGCATGTTAGCAGGCAATATTAACTAGTGAAATTGTCACTTCTCTTGCGTTCTGTGCAAGCAGAGTCAGGGTATAAGCAGCAGTTTGGGCCGCCTGGCTCGTTGCAAACTCTGTGAAGTTTAACAAAGACCGTAATTAATTTGCCAGAATTTTACACAATTATGACATAACATTGAAGGTTGTGCAATGTAACAGCAATATTTAGACTTAGGGTTTCCACCCGTTTGATAAAATATGAAACAGTTCCATATTTCACTGAAAGAATATACGTTTCGTTTTCGAAATGATAGTTTCCGGATTTTACCATATTAAATGACCAAAGGCTCGTACTTCTGTGTGTTTATTATATTATAATTAAGTTCATGATTTGATATTTGATAGAGCAGTCTCGTAAGCATTCAATCAAACAGCACTTTACTGCGTTTGCCAGCAGCTCTTAGCAATGCTTGATGCACAGCTCTGTTATCCTGTTGGGGATGGGGGCGCTGTTTAGACTATTTATGCTAATGTGGCTAATTTTTTAAACGGCTTCCCACAAAATCCTTGATCGTACAATATGCATATTATTATTATTATTGGATAGAAAACAGTCTATAGTTTCTATAGGAGTTGAAATTTTGTCTCTAAGTGGAACAGAGCCCATTCTACAGCAATTTCCCTGACATGGAGTCAGATTTGAGAAATGTTGGGCACTTTTCTGAAGTCAGTTAAAAGGGCACTGTCGTTGCTATGACTATACGGACACTTCTTACGTCTTCCCCTGGATGCCTTTACGTGATGACGATTCCAACGGGCTCGATTGCTCGTTCACAGGCCCTACAAATGAAAAAAACCTTTAGCTAGCAAGTCTTTTCTTGCTGCGTAACGCGCGTGGAAGACACCGACCCTCTCCTGTTCCAAGCGTTAGTTTAGCCTGTTATATTTCTCCGGTCATCTTTTCACTCGTTATAGGAGTTACAAACATCACAAAGTAGTTAATTTAAAGCGTTTTATAGCAATTTATATCCGTTTAGTGCGATTTTGGGACATTTATTTTTGCAACGATGTGAAAAGTTGGACACGCTTTTCAGTTCATCCCGAACGTAGTTGACATTTCCACATGGCAAGAGGACAGCTTTCCACCAAAAGACGATTTCTCCCAAGAAAGGATCCTTTGCCCAAGATACTGATGGAAGAACAGCTCAAGGTAGGACATTTTTATTATGATAAATCGTGTTTCTGTCGAAACATTTTAGTGGCTTAGGACGCCATGTTTTTTGACGTAGCTTCGCTTGGCGCAAACTGTATTGAAAAGTAAGGATAAATTAAAAAATGTAATAACGCAATTGTATTAAGAATTAAATTGTCTATCAATCCCTGTCCACCCTATATTTTTTAGTCACGTTTATGAGTATTTATGTATAAGAGTAGATCACTGTCTAAGTGGCGCAAGGACAAATTCTGACCAGCCGAGTTACATTTCACATTGTCTAACCATGATTTTGGTGGCTAAATATAAACATTTTCGATCAAACTGTATATGCATGTTGTAATGTGATGTTACAGGAGTGTCATCGGAAGAATTCTGAGAAGGTTAGTGAAAAAATTAATATCTTTTGGCGATGTTGACTTTTATCGCTCACTTTGGCTAGAATCAATGCTGGGCTGCTAATTGCTATGTGCTAAGCTAATATAACGATTTATTGTGTTTTCGCTGTAAGACACTTAGAAAATCTGAAATATTGTCTGTATTCACAGGATCTGTGTCTTTCGATTCGTGTATGCTGTGTATTTTTACGAAATGTTTGATGATTAGTAGTTAGGTAAACACGTTGCTCATTGTAATTATTCTAGTCCATTTGTGATGGTGGGTGCAATTGTAAACTATGCCATATACCTGAAATATGCACTTTTTTCTAACAAAACCTATCCCATACCATAAATATGTTATCAGACTGTCATCTAATGAGTTTTTTTGTTGGTTAGGGGCTATAAATATCTTAGTTTAGCCGAATTGGTGATGGCTACTGGTGTTGGTGGACAAATAAAAGATGGTGGATTATGCTAATGTGTTTTTAGGTAATAGATGTACATCTTTACATATTGTGTCTTCCCTGTAAAACATTTTAAAAATCGGAAATGTTGACTGGATTCATAAGATCTGTGTCTTTCATTAGCTGTATTGGACTTTAATGTGTGAAAGTTAAATATTTTAAAAAAATATTTTTTTTGAATTTCGCGGCACTGGTTTTTCAGTGGGGGGGGGGGGGGTGTGCCGCTAGCGCCACGCTGATCCTAGACAGGTTATGACTTCAAGCGTATCAACCCCATGAGATTAGGCTGGCAATACTAAAGTGCCTATTAGAACATCCAATAGTCAAAGGTATATGAAATACAGTCGAAAGGTAATCATTTCTATAATAATGACAACCTAAAACTTCTTATCTGGGAATATTGAAGACTCATGTTAAAAGGAACCACCAGCTTTCATATGTTCTCATGTTCTGAGCAAGGAACTTAAACCTTAGCTTTCTTACATGGCACATACTGCACTTTTACTTTCTTCTCCAACACTGTGTTTTTGCATTATTTAAACCAAATTGAACATGCTTCATTATATATTTGAAACTCAACTGATTTTATTTATGTATTATATTAAGTTCAAATAAAAGTGTTCATTCAGTATTGTTGTAATTGTCAATATTACACACATACACAAAAAATTGTCAGATTAATCGGTATTGGTGTTGAAAAATCATAAAAATCGGTCAACATCATCTATATATATACACACACATATACACGTCAAAAGATTTTATACCTCATTACAGCCTGCCAGCCCAGAGAACTACAACCTCAACACATACCTCATTACAGCCTGCCAGCCCAGAGAACTACAACCTCAACACATACCTCATTACAGCCTGCCAGCCTAGAGAACTACAACCTCAACACATACCTCATTACAGCCTGCCAGCTCAGAGAACTACAACCTCAACACATACCTCATTACAGCCTGCCAGCTCAGAGAACTACAACCTCAACACATACCTCATTACAGCCTGCCAGCCTAGAGAACTACAACCTCAACACATACCTCATTACAGCCTGCCAGCTCAGAGAACTACAACCTCAACACATACCTCATTACAGCCTGCCAGCCCAGAGAACTACAACCTCAACACATACCTCATTACAGCCTGCCAGCCCAGAGAACTACAACCTCAACACATACCTCATTACAGCCTGCCAGCCCAGAGAACTACAACCTCAACACATACCTCATTACAGCCTGCCAGCCCAGAGAACTACAACCTCAACACATACCTCATTACAGCCTGCCAGCCCAGAGAACTACAACCTCAACACATACCTCATTACAGCCTACCAGCCCAGAGAACTACAACCCCAACACATACCTCATTACAGACTGCCAGCCCAGAGAACTACAACCTCAACACATACCTCATTACAGCCTGCCAGCCCAGAGAATTCAAGTCATTTACAACTGTGCCAGACAAAAGATGAATTCTAATGACACACTTCCATTAAATTAAATGCACACTGAAGTCTCGCTATACATCTTTATCAGCCTGAACATGACAAGCTGGCAGCCAGTGGGCCATAATGTTCTAAGCCTGATCCGCAAGAAACGCTTAAAAAAAAAAATATATAAATATATATTTTTTTAAATGCCAATTAATTCTTTACAATGCTTTTGTATCAAACCAACACATTGTGTGGAAGTGCAACCTAATTAGACTGGACTGGATTTGATTGAGGGCCCTGTGTTTACCCTGCCAAAGACCGATATACGTGTTCTCCTCAGCGAATTGAAAATCGGTTTCCCTCTCTGATATCACTTTTGGGTGACACTGATGTTATGATGATCTCCTGCCTGCTATGAGGTAATCACACCAACCCTCATCCGAGTGCCAATGAATCCATTACTCTGTCGCTGGGAACAGGAGGATCAAATAGGCTACCTGGTCCCAATCACATAGGCTACCTGGTCCCAATCACATAGGCTACCTGGTTCCAATCACATAGGCTACCTGGTTCCAATCACATAGACTACCTGGTTCCAATCACATAGACTACCTGGTTCCAATCACATAGACTACCTGGTTCCAATCACATAGACTACCTGGTTCCAATCACATAGGCTACCTGGTTCCAATCACATAGACTACCTGGTTCCAATCACATAGACTACCTGGTTCCAATCACATAGGCTACCTGGTTCCAATCACATAGACTACCTGGTTCCAATCACATAGACTACCTGGTTCCAATCACATAGACTACCTGGTCCCAATCACATAGACTACCTGGTTCCAATCACATAGACTACCTGGTCCCAATCACATAGACTACCTGGTTTCAATCACATAGACTACCTGGTTTCAATCACATAGGCTACCTGGTTCCAATCACATAGGCTACCTGGTTCCAATCACATAGACTACCTGGTTCCAATCACATAGACTACCTGGTTCCAATCACATAGACTACCTGGTCCCAATCACATAGACTACCTGGTCCCAATCACATAGACTACCTGGTTCCAATCACATAGACTACCTGGTCCCAATCACATAGACTACCTAGTTCCAATCACATAGACTACCTGGTTCCAATCACATAGGATACCTGGTTCCAATCACATAGGATACCTGGTTCCAATCACATAGGATACCTGGTTCCAATCACATAGACTACCTGGTTCCAATCACATAGACTACCTGGTTCCAATCACATAGACTACCTGGTCCCAATCACATAGACTACCTGGTTCCAATCACATAGACTACCTGGTCCCAATCACATAGACTACCTGGTCCCAATCACATAGGCTACCTGGTTCCAATCACATA
This sequence comes from Salvelinus fontinalis, assembly GCF_029448725.1. Lineage (NCBI taxonomy): Eukaryota > Metazoa > Chordata > Actinopteri > Salmoniformes > Salmonidae > Salvelinus > Salvelinus fontinalis. Next base: position 13,957,372 of record NC_074679.1, on the reverse strand, counting down.
GACTACCTGGTTCCAATCACATAGGCTACCTGGTTCCAATCACATAGACTACCTGGTTCCAATCACATAGACTACCTGGTCCCAATCACATAGACTACCTGGTTCCAATCACATAGACTACCTGGTCCCAATCACATAGACTACCTGGTCCCAATCACATAGGCTACCTGGTTCCAATCACATAGACTACCTGGTTCCAATCACATAGGCTACCTGGTTCCAATCACATAGACTACCTGGTTCCAATCACATAGACTACCTGGTTCCAATCACATAGACTAGGGGTGCCACTGGGGGTTAGTGCAGGTGCTCTGCAGGGTTAGCCAGAGTGCAGCAGGGCTATGCTGGAGGCAGTGTTCAGGGCCTTATTACCCAGTAGACATGACAGGAGAGAGGCCCTGTGGCACACACCAGCAGCATGCTGAGGCGGGTGGCAGTGGGGCTGAGGGAAGAGAGGAGGGGGTGTGAAGAGGGGCTGGATCAGCGGTATAAAGCCACACATGAAAGAGCAGCTCAATCAAACTCCCCCCTCCCGTCATTTCTCGCCTCTCATCTCTCCCTCTACTCCGACTTTGTCGGGAGTTGAAAAGTTCACGGGATCAGGAGCTGCCGCGAGGCGGGAATAGCTGAACCTTTGCCACTTCCCATCAGCACCCTCTCCTTGCAGTCAGTCAAGCTCTCTGGCTCGTGGGGTGGGGGGTGATCTAGAGAAGGGGTGGGACATAAGAGTCACACACCCACAACGCCTGTTTCAATATCAGCCAACACATAAATCAACTAGCAGAGGCTCCCATTTCAATTTCTAAATGCCATCAGAAATCAGTCTTACTTATTTCAGCACAAGGATGTCAGTTTTTGTTATAAGACAAGGCTGAAATAGCTATTGCCTCAAGGCCAAACAGACAACTTTAGTCAGCGTCTCATCCTTCTCCCAAGACAACAACCCCAGCCCAGCCTGATGGGGACCGTAAAGAATTTCCTTGAAAGAGGAAGTTGAAGAAACCGGTGACCTCATTTGTTTCCCCGAGCGATTTAATAAAGACAATTTCACGCTGCCAAATGCAGAGAAGATGCCCTTCATTAAAAAGTGCGTTGCCGGGTAGACATAGCCACAGCTTTAATCCAATTTAGTTTAGCATGATAAAGGGCATTACTTTCCAGCCCGGGCTGCCCACCCACCCACGGTGACAATGACAACACTAGAGAGAGGAGAGCCCCTGGAGGACTTCATGGGGAGATAAACCCCAATGAGCCGCCATTCTGGGAAGCCACACAGGACTATTACAAGTAATAGCGGAAATACTGAAATACTGCACTCAGCCAACAAACTAGGCACAGCAGCTTCACGGCAGCTTCTCAACAGTATTTTTAGCCCTACGTGGAAATGAAAGGAGCTTGTCACTGTGCTGATACGAACTGCCACCAAGCCAGTGAGGGTTGTATAATAGGGAAATTACTTTGGAATTTACTAGAATGGATCATTAACTAAACTTTCCTGTGGTAAAAGGTAGAGGGAAAACCTGCTACTGTCAGTACTACTCTCCTCACTTGACATCACAAGGTGAGCTTACACATGAGAGCATAATGTAAGATATATTTATGAGAAATTCTATTTCTGGGGACACTCAGCTTGACTATAAGCGTGGCTCTTTGCAGCTGATGACTTCAGAGGGGAAGTGAGGGATGAGCTGGGTGTACATGCATGTTTGTTCATCTCCCCCCACCCTGGCTGACAGTGACTCACGCTGCGTCACCCACACAGTCAGCACAGTCACTCGCCGCCATCGCTGCTTCAGCCTCTGGTGTCGTACTCCGTGAGAGAGGTTGAAATTGTCCCTCGCTCAGAAACGGCAACAAAGCGGAAGAGTTGAAGGGTTGAGGATTCATCTCAAAACAAAGGAGAAAGGAGTTGATCTGAAGCTACTCTCTTTGTAGCCATTGGATTGAAGAGATTCAAGTGACGCCAGGCCTCTGGGAGAGAGTGGAACCAAACCTTGCCGGGGGGCCCCGTGTGGTGACGTGATGGACCCGTGATGTCCCCTGAAATAAACCCGATTACAAAACGGGGCTGCTTGGCCTGCAGAGCCTTGGCCCCGTTTCCGCGGGTCAGATACCCACTCCAACTCGCTTCCTGACAGGGGATCCGGAGGTACAGCTGTCCGGCCGGTCTGTTCGCCGCGGGCAACCGGGCTCCTGATGGCCTTCTCCGACATCATGTGAGGAAGTGAAATATGGAGAGAACAGTCTCACAGGATGCATACTGCTGTCTGTTTCTAAAAGTGACACACCCTGTTCCAGTCCTTTATCCAGGAAAACAGAACAAACTGAAATGTCCTTATTGTGATAGCCTACTTGTGTTCATGTTTAAAGCTCCCCCACTAACAGACTAGGGGACTGCTGACCTGGCCATACTCGTATGTATAATCTTATTTGTAAATCGACAGATGATAGATCGGATGATTCTCATGATCGGAAAACACAAAAGTGTTTTAATATGCCTAGATAAAATACAAAATACCCAGAAAAGCTGCAGATTAGGAGCAGTGTGTGTCTGTCTCTTCTTCAAACTGACTAACCCTCGTGGCAGTATTACTCACCGCGGGCACCAAACTGACTAACCCTCATGGCAGTATTACTCACCGCGGGCACCAAACTGACTAACCCTCATGGCAGTACTACTCACCGCGGGCACCAAACTGACTAACCCTCATGGCAGTACTACTCACCGCGGGCACCAAACTGACTAACCCTCATGGCAGTACTACTCACCGCGGGCACCAAACTGACTAACCCTCATGGCAGTACTACTCACCGCGGGCACCAAACTGACTAACCCTCATGGCAGTACTACTCACCGCGGGCACCAAACTGACTAACCCTCATGGCAGTACTACTCACCGCGGGCACCAAACTGACTAACCCTCATGGCAGTACTACTCACCGCGGGCACCAAACTGACTAACCCTCATGGCAGTACTACTCACCGCGGGCACCAAACTGACTAACCCTCATGTCAGTATTACTCACCGCGGGCACCAAACTGACTAAACCTCATGTCAGTATTACTCACCGCGGGCACGAAACTGACTAAACCTCATGTCAGTACTACTCACCGCGGGCACCAAACTGACTAAACCTCATGTCAGTATTACTCACCGCGGGCACGAAACTGACTAAACCTCATGTCAGTACTACTCACCGCGGGCACCAAACTGACTAACCCTCAGTACTACTCACCGCGGGCACCAAACTGACTAACCCTCATGTCAGTACTACTCACCGCGGGCACCAAACTGACGAACCCTCAGTATTACTCACCGCGGGCACCAAACTGACTAACCCTCGTGGCAGTATTACTCACCGCGGGCACCAGGAGCTTCTTGACCTCCTCTAAGGCTCTTTTCATCTTGATCTCGGAGCGCTTCTGTGTGTCCTCCACCGTGATCAGGACGTGCAGTTCCTCGTTCAGATGTTCCCAGTTGGGCTTGCCTCTGTTCTGCTCCTCCTGTGAAAGAAGAGAAGCGAGAGGGAGAGAATAGAGAGAGATTAGAGTGGATGGGGGGCAGCGGTGACAGGCCAAGACCCTTTAGAAATGGAGCTTCAACTTTGAAAGGACATACTGCCTTTATTAGAGCCCCACATCAAAAGGTTGACAGCTATCCCTATAGCAACTAAACATCTGAGGAGAATATGTATGTATATCAGAGGCCTGCAGGCTTTTCAATCTGACTAACCTTCTCAGAGGAGACCTACAGTGCTGTCGACACATTGACATGGTGGGTGGGTGTGTGACAGGACAATTGTGCCCAGGTAACAATGGGCCCCTGAGAGAGCCATTTACCTTACTCTGAAAAGGGGGACGCGAAGCACTTCGAGGTGTTAAGTTGTGAGTGGTGCTCCTTGAAAAGGAAGGACAGGCTTTATTCACAAACTGACGAGCAAGTCGCGTGGAAGCTTAAGAGGGCCATTTCAATCTGAACACAATGCGGCCCGGTGTTGGACTGACGAGACAGCGATGGGGAAATGGATGGAAGAGGTAAATTCATATGAAAGTCTTCACACCCAGGTTTTGAAAACCTCCTCATACCTAACTTAAATAAAATAAATTCACTCAATTCTGACTTGCTCTCTCAATTTACCTGTCTTCTTTTGAGACGTTTGCTGACAGCGCTGCACCGCACAAAGAGCTTTGGGTCACACCGGCATAACAGCTTACCGTTGTGTGGGTGTGAGGTCTCAGCTCACCATTTCCTCTAAGCCTTTGTGACTATGAGCGTTTACTAATACACCGCGCCAAGCCGTCGGTAACCTGCCTCCTCTGCCGAGAGCGGGCTGTTGCCATGATACGGGTCTTTGCCACACTCCGCCGTCTCACACTAACACAGAGAATTAAGTTTGATATTCCTCTCTCGTGTTTACCTCTTCCACAGCGGGAGCAGGGCTTTTAACTGGCAGAAGACAAAATTATTTCACAAATGGGCTGTTTGCTTTTGGCCTATTGATGAGGCATGGTAATGGTGAGTCAACAGTTTGTGGAGGGATGAACAGGGGCTAACTGTCAATTTTAGGTGTGTGTGTGTGTGTGTGTGTGTGTGTGTGTGTGTGTGTGTGTGTGTGTGTGTGTGTGTGTGTGTGTGTGTGTGTGTGTGTGTGTGTGTGTGTGTGTGTGACTACGGGAGAGAGACGAGAGAGAGAGAAGATGGGGAGTGAATGAACACTAAACAGAGAGACATCTCCAGCACTGTGGGGGCTGAGGATTCACAGTCCTGCCTCAAGAAGGGGTAAGGCTAGGAGTGGGGCGGAGCGCCACTTACCCACCGTGGCTGGCAGTGAACAAGGTCACACAGCGTCCTATGAGAGAGAAAGTGACAACATGACAAACAGGGGGAGGAGTGGTGGGACGCAGGGGCCTGGTGCAACCGCAGGGCATGCTGGGAAGGAGGGGGCTGGGAAGGCCTTTGAAGAGAGACCGAATTGTGTTTACTGACATCTGAAACCGGCTGAGAGACATGCCGCCAAGAAATGAACGTTATGAGAACATCTATAAAGGCAATGACTTGCTTGTGTGGCGCACTGAACCTCCCGTTTAAGCTTGAGCTCAATAAATCCTCGACCAAGGTTATGCTCTTAACACGGAAGACACCACACGTCCAGTTTAATTTGACTCATCCCTTCTGGTTTGTTTTATTGGAAGACTAAAGTTCCATAGCCCTCGACAGGAGTAGCTGGTGTGGTCAGCTGGCACTAGGATGAACCTGGGCGAATCGAAAAATACTATTTATAGCAACACGGGGTCGGAATGCATATTTCACCATTAAGCGACTGTTGTAGCCAGCTGTCCCTCTAGCTCGCCCGGTTCCCAAGGGTTCCTGAATAGCGCCTCTTAGCCAACGGGTGATGGACTTAACTTGTTATTGATAGGGGGCAGAATTTTCACTTTTGGATGAAATGCGTGCCCAGAGTAAACTGCCTGCTACTCAGTCCCAGTTGCTAATATAGGCATATTATTAGTAGATTTGGATATAAAACACTCTGAAGTTTCTAAAACTGTTTGAATGATGTCTGTGAGTATAACATAACTCATATGGCAGGTGAAAACCTGAGAAAATTCCAACCAGGAAGTGGGAAATCTGAGTTGTAAGTTTTAAACTCATCGCCTATGTTAAGTCAAATGCCACCAGGCTAAAAAGGGACTTGTAGGACAGGCAAAGTAAAGTAAGGCTAGGTATGCCCGGAACAAAGGAGCTATACTTAAGTTTACGGAGTTCTCTTAAACACCTGTCAGAATGAACTAAAGGGGGAACTAAAATTCTAAGGGATATTACATTATATCCCAACATTCCCAAATGCTCTTGCCATGTCCAAGCATCTCTGGATTCCACCTCCATCTATTCCAAGAAGAGCACGAGAGGAACTATCTGTAGACTTTTATGCTTTTCCCGTTAGTCTAAAAGATTTATCATTGGTTAAATCAAGACATATCACCTCTAAAACGCTGAAAGACAATCCAAGCACTTCCCACTCATCTTTACTAGAGGCTGCTCTCCTACTACTGCAACGCCCCTCCAGGTCTCTGATCCCTAATGTTTATTTTTCGGTCTCCCATTTCCTCCAACCCTAGCCACTTAGCCCCTACCCAGATGGCAATGCGCCGTCGCAATCTTCGCTCACTCTCTCTCTCCCACTACTCTCTCCTCTTCTAGCCAATCATCTTTACCTTCTGATAAATCCTTCTCCCTCCGGTCTACTGATTTCTGCCTCTTCGATCCCATTCTCCTCCCTTTCTGCATCCCCTTTCCTCCAGGACGGCTTGGCCCTCCCCTCTTGCTCTGTGGCTGAGTGCCTCAGTGCAAGCTTAGAGAACAGGACTGCGGGCAGCTGAGCAACAATGCAGGAATACTACATTTCCGGAGGACCTATCATCCTTTCACTTCCTCCGCTCTACCTTCTCTTTCTTTGTATCGGCTGCTAAAGCTACTTTATCACTCTAAATGACAACCTTCTGCCTCTCACGCTGTTAGACATTCTCTTCCTTCCTTAATCCTCAACCCCCTCCTCCATCTACGCGGACGATTTTGTCAACCACTGAAAAGGTTGACGACATCCACTCAGCCTATGGAGTCAACTGATCACACTCACATCGGAACTACCCTTGACCTCTTTTTCCCCTCTCTCCAGAAGAAATTATGCGACTCCTGAGGTTCGGCCACCCAACAAACCTGCCCGCTCAACCCAGTCCCCTCTTTTCCAGACCATCTCTGGAGACCTTCTCCCATTCTTCCCTCGTCAACTCATCCCTGACCACTGGCTGTCTCACCTCTGATTTCAAAATGGCCCGAGTTGCTCCCCTTCTCAAGAAGCCAACACTCTGAACCATCAGATCCTCCTCTCCACCCTTTAAGGGCTGGGCATCTCAGGCTCTGCACACTATTGGATTGCATCCCATCTGGCAGGCTGTTCCTACCAGGTGACATGGAGAGGGTCTGTGACTACACCACATACTTGCACTACTGGTGCCCCCCAGCTTCCCCCTGAAGCTAAGACCGCAGAGTCCCTTGGCCATCTTCCCGAAACTCTTTGAAAAGGGTTTCAGATGTTATCTTAAATAATCCCAAATCAACCTCATCCTCACCCTTTGGTAGTTCCCAACTTTGCTGATATCTACTTTGAGGGAAAATGTATTTAACTATGACATGTTGTTGTTGCACCTAGCTATCTTGAGATGAATGTACTAAGTGGCGCTGGATAAGAGTGTTCGCTAAATTACTAAAATGTAAAAGCTTGTGTCAAATGTGCAGTCAGACTTCAACCTATCAATTGCCAAATACAGTTAATGGTTTGAGCATTAAATCTAGAGAGCTGAACCAGAGTCAGAGCTGGTGCAAGTTGTTGAAATTCTGGGCCTTTTGCACTGACGGTTCATCCCCCTTGGATGGAACACTTCCCTTGCAGATTCAGCAGAGACTTGCCTGCACACAGAAAGGCCATTGCCGTGAAGACCTGGTTAGAAAAAACTACAAACTAAGCCCTGAAATCCATTTTTTTGTTTTATTATTTACACAGAAAGATCTGCCATTTTTATAAGCACCTTCAAAGGAGGAGTTCTTTAGGAGTTGGGCTGTGATCGTAGTAGTGTGAACACATGGTCTCCAGTGTGTATTTCCTGAGGAGTCCCTCCTCGATTTAGGCCTCATTTGATCAGAGGACAAAGCATCATCCCAGGGACAGGTTATTATCGTGTGTTTGTCTTCCCTGTCTGTTCCTATTCCATCTGCACTGCCACATCAATGATGGTGACGTGGAGGGAACAGAGTGGTGACTTAAGATGACTGACTGTTCACACTATAGGAGGTGCCTTGTTATTGAGAACGGGCGTTAAACTTAGCCGGGACCTTTTTTTAAAAGGGAACGCAATCAAGTGAGTAATTACCTAAATCAGTCTTCTTTCTAAGACCATCCGAGGTCAACATGTGCAGACTCTGAATTTTTGTCTAGTTGGGTCACACTTCAAATTGACTGAACTCTATTTTAGTGATCTTTTACTTAGTAGTTGCTTGAACACCTTTAAATAGATGCTGCCCTATGTGTATAGCCAGAGTCTATGTATTCCATAAGACACCTCTCATTCAAGGTTACACACAGTACCTGTGACACAGGCATCCACCAGAACCGGAGTTCCTTAAATAAGCCACAGAGACCACATGCCACCAACAGCCCAGCGGCGTCACCTGCAGCCACGACTCTACCTCCATTTGTCTCACGTCAACCCCTCCCCCCACCGTCTGCCTAGTTCTCCATACTGGGGAGTCCATTTATCACATGCCTCCCCCTCTTCCTCTACCCCCCCTTGCTCCACTGCTCCAGCCACCGGCGGGCTGGGCAAGCCCCTGTAGGGAGCTGAAAACTGAATTATTGAGAGCTGAAAAACAGTGGCTCCTGAATAAAAATACTGCATTATCCCCCTGCTACTCCTCTCTTGCAGGGAAGTCTGGGAGAACACAAGGAGGTTCAGTGAGGGGAAACTACAGACAGACTGACTGACCGAGGTGAGGAAGAGAGACAGAGGTTCCTGGTTAGGTCACTGTTGGCTTCAGTGCTGGGGGTGACAATGATAGGTGGAAGTTTAATTTCTTCATATTTGTCCATTTAACTTCTTCTGGCTGGGGGGCATTATTGAGTAGCTTGGATGAATAAGGTGCACAGAGTAAACTGCCTGCTACTCAGGCCCAGAAGCTAAGATATGCATATTATTAGTATATGTGGATAGAAAACACTCTAAAGTTTCTAAAACTGTTTGAATGATGTCTGTGAGTATAACAGAACTCATATGGCAGGCAAAAACGTGAGAAAAAATCAAACCAGGAAGTGGGAAATCTGAGGTTTGTAGGTTAAGCATTTGCCTATCCAAGATCCGATTGCACTTCCTAAAGCTTCCATTAGATGTCAACAGTCTTTAGAACCTTGTTTCGGGCTTCTACTGTGAAGGGGGAGCGAATAAGAGCTGTTTGACTAAGAGGTCTGGCAGAACGCCATGAGCTAAGTCATGCGCGCAGCCGTGAGAGTGAGCTGCGTTCATTTTCGATTTCTAAAGACAACGGAATCGTTCGGTTGGAGTAGTATTGAAGATTTATGATAAAAACATCCTAAAGATTGATTCTATACATCGTTTGACATGTTTCTACAAACTGTAATGGAACTTTTTGAATTTTCGTCTGGACTAAGTGCCTGCGCCTCATAAATTTGGATTTGTGAACTAAACACGCAAACAAAAAGGAGGTATTTGGACATAAATTATGGACTTTATCGAACAAAACAAACATTTATTGTGGAACTGGGATTCCTGGGAGTGCATTCCGATGAAGATCATCAAAGGTAAGTGAATATTTATAATGCTATTTCTGACTTCTGTTGACTCCACAACATGGCTGCTATCTGTATGAGTCCTATGAGTGTCATCTGATGAAGATCATCAAAGGTTAGTGATTAATTTTATCTCTATTTCTGCTTTTTGTGACTCCTCTCTTTGGCTGGAAAAATGACTGTGTTTTTCTGTGACTTGTCGCTGACCTAACATAATCGCATGGTATGCTTTTGTTGTAAAGCCTTTTTGAAATCGGACACTGTGGTGGGATTAACAACAAGTTTATCTTTAAAATGGTGTATAATACTTGTATGTTTGAGGAATTTTAATTGTGAGATTTCTGTTTGAATTTGGCACCCTGCACTTTCACTGGCTGTTGTCAAATCGATCCTGTTAACGGGATTTCAGCCATAAGAAGTTTTAACACTTATTTTACCAGGTAAGTTGATTGAGAACCCATTCTTATATGCAGTAATGCCCCCACCGCCTCCCATACCTACCCCATTCTCAGTCCGTTTGAGCCCGTACATTTTTGCCTTTGAACCTTACACGAGGTGGCACAATCTATATTTTTTTATCTTTTGTTATTCCCCTTTTTATATGACATGCTCTTAAAAGCATCGTATTTTTCAGACTCGTATTTATTAGAAGCAGTTAAAACTGCTGGTCCGTTTATAGGCCTATAATTGCAGAGAGCGTTGGACAGGTCTCAGGGCCATAGAGAGACACATGAAGGAAAATAAGATACCCTGGGTCATCAAGCCTTAAGATTATAAAAGTAATCAGAGATCAAATAAATGAGCCGAGAAGAGCTTCGGGGCGAGCCATGCTTCTAAATGAGGTATATGAAACCTAACGCCCACTTAATCTAATTCTAAAAGATGGAACAAGCAAAAAACTAACCAGTGCTGTGATAATGAACAAACTCCAAAGGAGATGAAGAGAAATACAAAAAAATAAGCCAAGAATGACGGTGGTGGTATAGAAAGAGAACCCACCCCTGGAGCTAGAAAGCGGCGCTTCTAGGATTGAGGCTCCGGTGAGAATCCTTGGGCTTTCTGCCGTCGATGCTTTCTGCCGCTGCCTCTTTCCAGGCGGGGGAGGGTCCCTCGTGGAGGGGATAACGTACATTTCTCCCACCTTACTTGTGCAAATACACCGGTATGAATATCTGCTGCCTGACAAATTAACTAGACTGAGGGGGGAGAGGAACCGAACCGCAGGTAGCCTAGCGGTTAAGAACGTTGGGCCAGTAACCAAAAGGTTGCTGGTTTGAATCCCTAATATGACTAGGTGGAAGAATCGGTTTATCTACCCTTGAGCAAGGCACCTAACCCTAATTGCTCCTGTAAGTCTCTCTGTAAAGAGCGTCTGCTAAATGACTAAAAAGTAAATGAGCATGTCTGTCTTTAAAATAATGTGTTGTCGCATTGTCAAAGCACCTGCATATGTTTTGAAAGGCGTCATAGAAATGACTGGCATTTGCTTTAAAAATGTAATCTCTGAAATATCTATACAGAGGAAACGTGACAGATTCCACTGTGGATAGATCAGAACTACATACAAGTAACCACTATATGCTACCAATGATCAGTCCAATGTTATGTTTGACCCTTCTGCTAGTTGGGTTGCCGCCGTATATCTAGGGATTCTGAGATGATGCAGGCAGCCATCTTTGACTGCCACCGCCGTGACGTCGGTGACCTTTCAGAAATCAACACATCACCGCGGCCAAGCCCAGAAAAGAGCCCTTGGCCCAGGCTTACCACTGTCACTTCAGAGGTCACTTCCCACTGAGCAGCCTTTCCAGAACAGAGTCATGGCTTTCTTACGTTTTATGTAGGTTATGTTTGTATATTAAACTGATAGCTGGTTGGGCTATAGTAAAATGTTTACTTCTCCACGCGGAGTAAGAAATCTAAATAGGCTTTTTACTACGAGGCAATTAGAAGTGGGTCTTAAACCAGAGGCTTTTTTTGTGAAAAATTTTGTGAAAAAGCAGCGGGGGTTGAAAGAGAAAATAAACCAATGAGCTCACCTTCTTTCTGTCCCTCATGGAGCTCTTGCCTCGCACCATGATTTTACATCCAGTTTCTGCTTCCAGCTGCTTGGCGGTGAGTCCACGAGGCCCCAGGATTCTGCCCACAAAGTTATACTACAGAGAGACAGGGAGATAGGGAATCAAACATTATTATTCTGGGTAAAAAGAGTATTTCACATTCAGACCGCAGTGTAGATAATCAGGCCACAATGAAAATGAAATATGCAACTACTTGCACACGATGAATTATTGTCCTGTGATAGCCTACTTATCTTAATCACATGATCAGGGCCTGAAATGAACACCCGCGGATTCATTTTGTCATTGGCTCAGTTGGTAGAGCATGGTGCTCGCAATGCCTGGGTTGTGGGTTCCATTCCCACGGGGGACCGGTACGAAAATGTATGCTCTCACTACTACAAGTCTGCTAAATAATTAAAATGTAAATATTTTACAAGCCTGTTGGCGGTTGGTCACACTGAGCATTTGGGAACAGTTTTTTTTTTCTTCAGTTCCTGAGCCCACATGTAAAGAACGTAACAGTTATTGGTATTTCTTGAAACCTTCTGAAGTTACGGCATGGGAACGCCTTTATCTACCACTTTGTGTAGCCAGTTGGCGATGCCGAAACAGTCACTTCTAAAAGCTTTCCCATAAAACCTTCCCAATTAAAATGTAAACTGCAAAGTAGGCTTACCTGGCAGAATGATATCATGGTGGTTCGTATTAATAACTTCTTTGGGATAGGGGACAACATTTTCACGTCCGGATGAAAAGCGTGTCCAAAGTAAACTGCCTGCTACTCAGGCCCAGATCCTAGGATATGCATATTATTAGTAGATTTGGATAGAAAACACTCTGAAGTTTCTAAAACTGTTGAATGATGTCTGTGAGTATAACAGAACTGATTTGGCATGCGAAACCCCAAGGACAAACCATTCAGAATTTTTTGTTTTGAGGTCACCCTCTTTCCAATGGGTTTTCAGATTTCTAAGGGACGTTCTTGCAGTTCCCATCGCTTCCACTGGATGTCAACAGTCTTTAGAAATTGGTTGAGGTTTTTCCTTTGAGAAATGAAGAAGTAGCACTGTTCATAACGAGGGTAGAGAGATGTGTACTCTTTGATAGAGGTGCGTGACCTGAAAAGCACACCCCACTTCGTTTTCCTCCGGTATTGAACACAGTTAATCCAGTTTTAAATTTGATCGATTATTTACGTAAAAAAATACCTAAAGTTGTATTAGGAAAGTAGTTTGAAATGTTTGGACAAAGCTTACAGGTAACTTATGAGAAATGTTGTAGTCATGTTGCGCGAGTTGGAACCGGTGTTTTTCTGGATCAAACGCGCCAAATTAATTAACATTTTGGAAATATATCGATGGAATTAATTGAACAAAAGGACCATTTGTGATGTTTATGGGAAATATTGGAGTGCCAACAACAGAAGCTCGTCAAAGGTAAGGCATAAATTATATATTTATTTCTGCGTTTTATGTCGCGCCTGGAGGATTGAAATATGATTGTCTGTGTTTGTTTGATGGGGTGCTGTCCTCAGATAATAGCATCGTTTGCTTTCGCCGTAAAGCCTTTTTGAAATCTGACACGTTGGCTGGACTCACAACAAGTGTAGCTTTAATTTGGTGTATTGCATGTGTGATTTCATGAAAATGTAAATTTTATAGTAATTTATTTTAATTTCGCGCTCTGCATTTTCACTGGATGTTGGACAGTTGGGACACTAGCGTCCCACATATCCCAGAGAGGTTAACCGCTGGTGATTACTATCGTGCATGCAGCACAAAAGCACCACTAGCCAGACACCAGTCTCTTGAGGTGTGCAATTGAAATTAATGGGCAACTATACCCTCCAATATATTTTTACCCCAGAAATCAAAACTGGTCTCCTGGTGTGGTTTGTTTCATTTTGTTGATCCCTCAGCTTTCATTCCATGGGACACATGATATCGGCTCATTGCTGCCATGACAGCAGATTCCAGACAACAGGTGAACATGTGAGATTAAGATTATTTTTCCTGGCCTAATAAAAAAACAAAATGATTTCAAGTGCATTTGTACGAGTCCCTGGTGTTCCCAGCAGTGCAACCTGCTGCCAAGCCAATATTACGGCACCGGACTGAGACCAGGATCACCAGAATACAAGCTGGAAAAAATGATTTGTTTTCTTGAGGGGAAAATATAAATGAAACTATAGGGAACTACGGTGGGGGGGATGTCGAAATAATCCAACATTTTTCGGCAAAATAAAAACATAAGAATGGTGAAAGAGGGAAGGGAAGGGTGGTTGAATGGTAAAACAGAGTGCCGAGCTGAGAAGGTGACGTGTAAGAGTTCCAGGCCCTTCCGTTTCCCTGTGGATGACGTTACTGTTACTATGGAGTTCGGGTAGACAAGAGGGCAGGCTAGGCCAACGTCTGTTTGGTGAACTCAGGTCACTACAGTGGTGAGGGGGTGGTGTGATGGCAAGGCATTGGCCCCCAACGTGTCCTCCTGTCCTGTCTTTGGCCACACAGTAGCGTATCTAGCAAGCATTTTAGGCAGAGGAGGAGCAAACTGTCAGTCTCCATCACAGTGGAAGCAGCAGACGAGACAAGAGGACCCAGCTCCCAGACACAGTATCTACCCATGGTCAGCCATGGGGATTCCTCCATCGGCCAGCAGTCTGACATTCCAAGCAAGAGCTGAGACACTTGAAGGCGACAGGGGCAAGGTGTCTGGGTGAAGCATAACCTCTACAGCTAGCTAGCAACCTTACTCACCGTCATAAGATAAAGAAATAGCTCAACTGGCCAGAGCTAATATCTCTGAGGTAAGATAATACTTCACACCATCTGTCAGCATGGATATATGGGTATTTAAGGTCAGATATACTCAGTGTTAATCCAACCCCAGCAGGTGGCACAATTAATGCTTGTGTGGAATACTAGAAATTGCCAGCCAATTACCCGGCTATATGTTGATGTCAAGATACAGCCAGAGAAGACCTACACTAGCATCTGTAATCCGCATCTGAGGAGAGTCTTGGTTATGAAAGGAGTTCCTATACTGATATGGACATAAATAATAAAATATCTCTGTGCAACTGCTCTCAGGCAGATAAGAAAGAGAAGTGAATTCTCCCTGGCCATGAATATGTTGATGCTGATTGTACATGACAGAGCAGGGGCTTGCAGGAAAGTAGGGAAATTGCTCATTTGAATACTGGAACAAGACAGTAATTACTGCCAGAAGGGGCAGGATAGCGGGGGGGGGGGGGGGGGGGGGGGGGGGGGGCTTGGGGGGCGGCAATGTCCCTTCTCCCAAAGTTGAGGCAGTTTTTCCAATGGCTTTAAATACTCTGCCTTTGACATGCATGATATGGGTGGTGATAGGAGTGGTTCAAGGACATAGGGTCGTGAAGGGACTGGGGGGATATATCTATTTTTAAGAGGGGAGTGGGCGGCAGCCATGTTTGGCGATGTCTGGCTGAGCCGTCAACACGCTCTCTACTCCAGGAGAAATCCACGCGGCTCAAAATGTCAGCCAACGCAGCGCCACATTAAACATCCGGGACAGTAATACCAGCCCCAACAAAGCATTCAACAGAAGAGAGGAAAAAGCAACGCTTTGATGAACGGGGGATTTGATTTCAAACTGCCAATTTAACAGAAGTAAGAACTGTCCCCATGTGAAGTTGCAACAGAACCCTCTTTCTCATCACCCCTTATTGTTCTCTGTGTCCCAGATAATCTCTAACCCGCAACAGAACCCTCTCTCATCACCCCTTATTGTTCTCCGTGTCCCAGATAATCTCTAACCTGCAACAGAACCCTCTCTCATCACCCCTTATTGTTCTCCGTGTCCCAGATAATCTCTAACCTGTAGCAAACACTAGATTAGGTCTTTATCCTGCAGTGAAGGTGCTGATGCCAGTTAAAAGGAGAACCACCAACCACCAAACCATTGGCATGTATAAAACAATACAAAGCCAAACATGTTGGAGCTTTCAGAGGACAGGTAGACTTGCCAGGAACTCCCGACACATGAAGATCTCGGTAGAAAGAGTCACTTAACTGGAGTAAGTCTAGTGACGTGCAAGGAATCTCTATAAAAGACAGCTTGTTTTTGAGTGTGTGTGCATGTCTGTCACAATTCTGCCATTTCAACAATCAAACATGGCTGATAACGGGTAGCTATGGCCACAGGGCAGTACTAGAAATAGACTATGCCCATCTAGTTACAGCATGGTGAATATGAGCAGCTTCAACAGCCAGGCTGGCTAACCAACCATATAATCAGCATCCATTCTGATTCACCGGAGAGAAAGTGCTTTAACATAACCAGCACTGACTGTACAAATTACAAATTCAGGATATGAATCCCCATTCCGCCACCTCTGTTCTGACCCAAACTCATCCGTCTCGTTCTTTATCTGTTAAATGAAATGCATGCATAAACGATTTATTTATTTTGCAAACTCGACAAGAACTCTCCGCCGACTCTCTCGGCGGAGGCGCGTTCTCTGAGCAACCAATACCCTTTCCTCATTTAAGGCATTAGGAGATTAGAGACACTGGGACCTTTTCGCGGCCAGTTTTCTCTCCCCAACTTTTATCTCAGTTTCCTCAAACCCTTGCGAATCGACACGCACACAGCCGCACCCTCCACCTCCATCCGCCCTGCCCCGGCCCCTACTTCAGAGGGCCTCCCAGGAAGGAGGCTTAGTGACATTAAAGGGGCTTTGTTTACACCCTGTTATCGGCACTCGGCAGGCGGAGGGGGGCCAGCCCGGGGGCACTGAGAGAAACTCCTTGTCGACACTCCGCTCTTCACTCTGAAGTTTGGCTCCGAGGCGGGGAGCAGGTGGGTTACCAAGGCTTTAAGGAAGTATACAATGTGCACATGTTTGTCTGCCTCAACCGCAGCTCTGGATGGGAAAGGAAGCGGAAATTAGATCATGGCAAAGGGTCTCCGAGTGTATTGGGGGGGCTTAGCAGGGATAAGCACAAAGAATATGAAAATCGAGTTGTCACTAGAGAATTGTAAATGAGCAACACTTCCTTTTTCATACAGTAAGACGTGAGTGCAACAGGAAATGTGTCTACCTCAGGCACCGCACTGAGTGGTGACATATTTCCCACCAATCGTTCAGGCACCCTGGGCTATTATGCCACAGCTCACATATCGGCTCGATCCTCTTACCAGGGGAGACGAGAGTATGTGGTCTATTGTAACATATTTACATATGCAGAACATGATTACAACGTATGCCCATGCGCTGTAGACATCTCTCTGAGACATGATTGGCTGACTGGAAAACTCCACCCAGCAGAAGTGACCTCCAAAGCACACCTGATCCAGACAAACACAGTTACTGGTCTGTTCAATCGGTGTGTGTCTTTTGAGTTCAACAGCATTACATTACACATCCAGTTTTCAGAGATAGCCATGTATGCATTAATCAATCAATTACACTTTTCACCAATCAAACTACATAATGGTAATGATTTATTTGAAAGGACAATCTCTGTTAACAAACTGGGTAAATCAGGATGTAGCCTGGGCCAGGGGAGATGGATGCATATTCAATACGAGTGTGTTCATACATCGAGTTATCCAGCTTGTTTTGGCAGATTTCACAGGGCTACAGATTAGTATTTTGGGGGGGGGGTTATTTTATTGTATTGATCAACAACATTTGCATAGAAGTAGCTTTTATAAAAGTGTGTGCTGTCTCTAGCTAGTAATGATGTCATTACGAGGCAAAAGGGGTGCAGACAGGAGTCAGTTCGCAGAGGTAACAGAGCATCTTTGGGAGAGACGTGAGAGAGATTCCGTGAATGAATAAAGTTTTGGTGGCAATCAGCTTTGAAAGCAGCATATTTTGCATTATGGTTCACCATAATATCACAAAGCTTCTCCCTTACTACACACCGTCTCCCAGGTGACAGTTTGGTTTTTAGCATTCAGTCATTACTACCGTTTTCCTCATCTTTGCTATGCACAGTCCCCCCACAACCACCTTATTCCCCAGCAGACTGGAGCGGAGAGGACAAGGCAAGAAGGGCCTTCTATGCCGTCAATTAAATACAAAAATTGACATCCCACAATTAGGAACTGGCAACAGAAAAAATACGCCAATCTGTTCTAGAACCCATTTCCTGGCTGTGAGGTCTGGGTTCCACTCACCAACCAATAATAACCAAAATGGGACAAACACCCAATTGAGATAGTATGCAGAATTCTGGAAAACATACAGTCAGTATACAACACATAATAATATGCTGAGCAGAATCCAGAAAAGACCGGTTAGATCCTACAATCACCTAAAGGAAAGTGATGCCCAAACCGTCCATAACAAATCCATCACCTACAGAGAGATAAACCCGGAGAAGAGTCAGAGTCACTGTGACCACTGTGACTGACCCAAAATGAAGAAAATCCTTGACTACTGTATGTAGAGACTCAGTGAGCATAGCCTTGCTATTGAGAGAGGCCGGCGTAAGCAGAGAGAGAAGACAAGCTATGTGCAGACTGCCCACAAAAAGAGGTGGAAACTGAGCTGCAATTCCTAACCTCCTGCCAAATGTATGACCATATTAGAGACACATATTTCTCTCAGATTACACAGATCCACAAAGAATATGTGTGTAATGTTTACTGTTAATGTCTGTGTTTTGGTCATGTTTACTGTTAATGTCTGTGTTTTGGTCATGTTTACTGTTAATGTCTGTGTTTTCGTCATGTTTACTGTTAATGTCTGTGTTTTGGTCATGTTTACTGTTAATGTCTGTGTTTTGGTCATGTTTACTGTTAATGTCTGTGTTTTGGTCATGTTTACTGTTAATGTCTGTGTTTTGGTCATGTTTACTGTTAATGTCTGTGTTTTGGTCATGTTTACTGTTAATGTCTGTGTTTTGGTCATGTTTACTGTTAATGTCTGTGTTTTGGTCATGTTTACTGCTAATGTCTGTGTTTTGGTCATGTTTACTGCTAATGTCTGTGTTTTGGTCATGTTTACTGTTAATGTCTGTGTTTTGGTCATGTTTACTGTTAATGTCTGTGTTTTGGTCATGTTTACTGTTAATGTCTGTGTTTTGGTCATGTTTACTGCTAATGTCTGTGTTTTGGTCATGTTTACTGCTAATGTCTGTGTTTTGGTCATGTTTACTGTTAATGTCTGTGTTTTGGTCATGTTTACTGTTAATGTCTGTGTTTTGGTCATGTTTACTGTTAATAGGATAGGATAGGATAAAGCAATCCTTCTGACCCCCCCCCCCCCCCCCCCCCCCCCCCTTAAAAGATTTACATTTACATTTACATTTAAGTCATTTAGCAGACGCTCTTATTGTAAAGTGGCTGTTCCACTGGATGTCATAAGGTGAATGCACCAATTTGTAAGTCGCTCTGGATAAGAGCGTCTGCTAAATGACTTAAATGTAAATGTAAATGTTAATGTCTGTGTTTTGGTCTTCGTTTACTGTTAATGTCTGTGTTTTGGTCTTCGTTTAATTCGCTTTGTTTTTGTTGCAGTTTATTTTTTTCCTTTGCCTTGGCAAACACTTGTTTCCCATGCCAATAAAGCTCCCCCACAGACAGACACAGAGAGAGACAGACAGAGAGAGACAGACAGACAGACAGAGAGTGAGATATTGGAGAATTGCGATGCCCCTGCCCATCACTAATTAACGTCCAAGTAATGCAGTGTCTGGGCCCGTCAGCCCTGTTCTCTAACCTGAGCCCTGGGCACATCTTACACCAGGCTGACACAACCAGGGCTGATCTCATTCTCTAACCTGGGCACATCTTACACAAGGCTGACTCAACCAGGGCTGATCTCGTTCTCTAACCTGGGCACATCTTACACCAGGCTGACTCAACCAGGCCTGATCTTGTTCTCTAACCTGGGCACATCTTACACCAGGCTGACTCAACCAGGGCTGATCTCATTCTCTAACCTGGGCCCTGGGCACATCTTACACCAGGCTGACACAACCAGGCCTGATCTTGTTCTCTAACCTGGGCACATCTTACACCAGGCTGACAGAACCAGGCCTGATCTCATTCTCTAACTTGGGCACATCTTACACCAGGCTGACACAACCAGGGCTGATCTCATTCTCTAACCTGGGCTGTGGGCACATCTTACACCAGGCTGACAGAACCAGGCCTGATCTCGTTCTCTAACCTGGGCACATCTTACATCAGGCTGACTCAACCAGGGCTGATCTCGATCTCTAACCTGGGCATATCTTTCCCCAGGCTGTCACAACCAGGGCTGATCTCATTCTCTAACCTGGGCCCTGGGCACATCTTACACCAGGCTGTCACAACCAGGGCTGATCTCATTCTCTAACCTGGGCCCTGGGCACATCTTACACCAGGCTGTCACAACCAGGGCTGATCTCATTCTCTAACCTGGGCCCTGGGCATATCTTTCACCAGGCTGTCACAACCAGGGCTGATCTCATTCTCTAACCTGGGCCCTGGGCACATCTTACACCAGGCTGACACAACCAGGGCTGATCTCGTTCTCTAACCTGGGCACCTTACACCAGGCTGACTCAACCAGGGCTGATCTCTAAAAACAGTGAAGTACTATCCAATAAACTCTTTAGTTTTCCATGGTAATTAACACAACCCTATGCTAGGGGGACTAAGGTGGGACAGGAGGTAGAGATAGGAGGTAGGGATGGGAGGTAGGGACGGGAGGTAGGGACGGGAGGTAGGGACGGGAGGTAGGGACGGGAGGTAGGGACGGGAGGTAGGGACGGGAGGTAGGGACGGAAGATAGGGACAGGAGGTAGAGATAGGAGGTAGGGACAGGAGGTAGGGACAGGAGGTAGGGACAGGAGGTAGGGACAGGAGGTAGGGACAGGAGGTAGGGACAGGAGGTAGGGACAGGAGGTAGGGACAGGAGGTAGGGACAGGAGGTAGGGACAGGAGGTAGGATAGGAGGTAGGATAGGAGGTAGGGACAGGAGGTAGGGATAGGAGGTAGGGACAGGAGGTAGGGACAGGAGGTAGGGACAGGAGGTAGGGACAGGAGGTAGGGACATGAGGTAGGGATAGGAGTAGGGACAGGAGGTAGGGACAGGAGGTAGGGACAGGAGGTAGGGACAGGAGGTAGGGACAGGAGGTAGGGACAGGAGGTAGGGACAGGAGGTAGGGACAGGAGGTAGGGATATGAGGTAGGGACATGAGGTAGGGACATGAGTAGGGACAGGAGGTAGGGATAGGAGGTAGGGATAGGAGGTAGGGATAGGAGGTAGGGATAGGAGGTAGGGGTAGGAGGTAGGGGTAGGAGGTGGGGATAGGAGGTAGGGATAGGAGGTAGGGATAGGAGGTAGGGGTAGGAGGTAGGGGTAGGAGGTGGGGATAGGAGGTAGGGATAGGAGGTAGGATAGGAGGTGAGATAGGAGGTGAGATAGGAGGTAGGGATAGGAGGTAGGGATAGGAGGTAGGATAGGAGGTAGGATAGGAGGTAGGATAGGAGGTAGGGATAAGAGGTGGGGATAGGAGGTAGGGACAGGCGGTAGGGACAGGAGGTAGGGATAGGAGGTAGGGACAGGAGGTAGGGATAGGAGGTAGGGACAGGAGGTGGGGATAGGAGGTGGGGATAGGAGGTAGGGATAGGAGTAGGAACAGGAGGTAGGGACAGGAGGTAGGGATAGGAGGTAGGGATAGGAGGTAGGGATAGGAGGTAGGGATAGGAGGTAGGACAGGAGGTAGGGATAGGAGGTGGGATACCTTTAAAATAAGAAAAATTGTGTAGGGAGGAGAGGGGTGGTGGGATGGAGGGGGGTGGTGGGATGGAGAGGGGTGGTGGGATGGAGAGGGGTGGTGGGATGGAGAGGGGTGGTGGGATGGAGAGGGGTGGTGGAATGGAGAGGGGTGGTGGGATGGAGAGGGGTGGTGGGATGGAGAGGGGTGGTGGGATGGAGAGGGGTGGTGGGATGGAGAGGGGTGGTGGGATGGAGAGGGGTGGTGGGATGGAGAGGGGTGGTGGGATGGAGAGGGGTGGTGGGATGGAGAGGGGTGGTGGGATGGAGAGGGGTGGTGGGATGGAGAGGGGTGGTGGGATGGAGAGGGGTGGTGGGATGGAGAGGGGTGGTGGGATGGAGAGGGGTGGTGGGATGGAGAGGGGTGGTGGGATGGAGAGGGGTGGTGGGATGGAGAGGGGTGGTGGGATGGAGAGGGGTGGTGGGATGGAGAGGGGTGGTGGGATGGAGAGGGGTGGTGGAATGGAGAGGGGTGGTGGGATGGAGAGGGGTGGTGGGATGGAGAGGGGTGGTGGGATGGAGAGGGGTGGTGGGATGGAATGGAGAGGGGTGGTGGGATGGAGAGGGGTGGTGGGATGGAGAGGGGTGGTGGGATGGAATGGAGAGGGGTGGTGGGATGGAGAGGGGTGGTGGGATGGAATGGAGAGGGGTGGTGGGATGGAGAGGGGTGGTGGGATGGAGGGGGGTGGTGGGATGGAGAGGGGTGGTGGGATGGAGAGGGGTGGTGGGATGGAGAGGGGTGGTGGGATGGAGAGGGGTGGTGGGATGGAGAGGGGTGGTGGGATGGAATGGAGAGGGGTGGTGGGATGGAGAGGGGTGGTGGGATGGAGAGGGGTGGTGGGATGGAGAGGGGTGGTGGGATGAGAGGAGAGGGAGGAATTGAGACTTAATTCTAGACTTGACATTTTCACATCAAAGCTCAAGGGAAGACTTCAATGCTTGCTTCTAAGCACATCCCAGCATTTAGCGCCTAATCTGGTTGCCTTTGATAATTTTGCTTGGGGGGTTTATTTGGGGTTGCAGCGGAGGAAGTGGGCTGACATGCAAAGGTGTTGGTGGGTGGAGGAAAATAGAGGATCAGCTTGGTGCAGAGGTCAGAGTTCATGGACTCTAATATGCACAAGTGGGGGAGAAATCCCAATATGCCACAGAGCAGAGCGTGTAGACATTACAGCCCAATCACATGTCAGAGAGGAGGATTCACAATAAGACGTGTCAGTTGCGGTAATATAATACTACATTGACAGACCATGCTTGCAGAACTGAACAGGAACAAATCAAAACACTGTCTGTACAAAAAGGCATCTTGGATCAGATTTAAAACGTTTTTCAGTACACAAAAACTTTTACAGTCAATGGAATATTACACTGTAGACGAATGTGGGACTGGTAGGACTTTAGTGTGTATTACAGGCAGTCAAAGGTGTATTTGTGAGTGAAGGGTGCGTGCGCATGGGTGAAGGGTACGTGTGCACGGGTGAAGGGTACGTGTGCATGGGTGAAGGGTGCGTGTGCATGGGTGAAGGGTGCGTGTGCATGGGTGAAGGGTACGTGTGCATGGTGAAGGGTACGTGCGCATGGTGAAGGGTACGTGAGCATGGTGAAGGGTACGTGAGCATGGTGAAGGGTACGTGTGCACGGGTGAAGGGTACGTGTGCACGGGTGAAGGGTACGTGTGCATGGGTGAAGGGTGCGTGTGCATGGGTGAAGGGTGCGTGTGCATGGGTGAAGGGCACGTGCGCATGGTGAAGGGTACGAGCGCATGGTGAAGGGTGCGTGTGCACGGGTGAAGGGTACGTGCGCATGGTGAAGGGTACGTGTGCACGGGTGAAGGGTACGAGCGCATGGTGAAGGGTACGAGCGCATGGTGAAGGGTACGTGTGCACGGGTGAAGGGTACGTGTGCACGGGTGAAGGGTACGAGCGCATGGTGAAGGGTGCGTGTGCACGGGTGAAGGGTACGTGCGCATGGTGAAGGGTGCGTGTGCACGGGTGAAGGGTACGAGCGCATGGTGAAGGGTGCGTGTGCACGGGTGAAGGGTACGAGCGCATGGTGAAGGGTGCGTGTGCACGGGTGAAGGGTACGTGCGCATGGTGAAGGGTACGTGTGCACGGGTGAAGGGTACGAGCGCATGGTGAAGGGTGCGTGTGCACGGGTGAAGGGTACGTGCGCATGGTGAAGGGTACGTGTGCACGGGTGAAGGGTACGAGCGCATGGTGAAGGGTGCGTGTGCACGGGTGAAGGGTACGAGCGCATGGTGAAGGGTGCGTGTGCACGGGTGAAGGGTACGTGCGCATGGTGAAGGGTACGTGTGCACGGGTGAAGGGTACGAGCGCATGGTGAAGGGTACGAGCGCATGGTGAAGGGTACGTGTGCACGGGTGAAGGGTACGTGTGCACGGGTGAAGGGTACGAGCGCATGGTGAAGGGTGCGTGTGCACGGGTGAAGGGTACGTGCGCATGGTGAAGGGTGCGTGTGCACGGGTGAAGGGTACGAGCGCATGGTGAAGGGTGCGTGTGCACGGGTGAAGGGTACGAGCGCATGGTGAAGGGTGCGTGTGCACGGGTGAAGGGTACGTGCGCATGGTGAAGGGTACGTGTGCACGGGTGAAGGGTACGAGCGCATGGTGAAGGGTGCGTGTGCACGGGTGAAGGGTACGTGCGCATGGTGAAGGGTACGTGTGCACGGGTGAAGGGTACGAGCGCATGGTGAAGGGTGCGTGTGCACGGGTGAAGGGTACGAGCGCATGGTGAAGGGTGCGTGTGCACGGGTGAAGGGTACGTGCGCATGGTGAAGGGTACGTGTGCACGGGTGAAGGGTACGAGCGCATGGTGAAGGGTACGAGCGCATGGTGAAGGGTACGTGTGCACGGGTGAAGGGTACGCGTGCACGGGTGAAGGGTACGAGCGCATGGTGAAGGGTGCGTGTGCACGGGTGAAGGGTACGTGTGCATGGGTGAAGGGTACGTGCGCATGGTGAAGGGTACGAGCGCATGGTGAAGGGTGCGTGTGCACGGGTGAAGGGTACGTGTGCACGGGTGAAGGGTACGTGTGCACGGGTGAAGGGTACGAGCGCATGGTGAAGGGTGCGTGTGCACGGGTGAAGGGTACGTGCGCATGGTGAAGGGTACGTGTGCACGGGTGAAGGGTACGAGCGCATGGTGAAGGGTGCGTGTGCACGGGTGAAGGGTACGTGCGCACGGGTGAAGGGTACGAGCGCATGGTGAAGGGTACGAGCGCACGGTGAAGGGTACGAGCGCATGGTGAAGGGTACGAGCGCATGGTGAAGGGTACGAGCGCACGGTGAAGGGTACGAGCGCATGGTGAAGGGTACGAGCGCATGGTGAAGGGTACGAGCGCATGGTGAAGGGTACGAGCGCACGGTGAAGGGTACGAGCGCATGGTGAAGGGTGCGTGTGCACGGGTGAAGGGTGCGTGTGCACGGGTGAAGGGTACGTGCGCATGGTGAAGGGTACGAGCGCATGGTGAAGGGTACGAGCGCACGGTGAAGGGTACGAGCGCATGGTGAAGGGTACGAGCGCATGGTGAAGGGTACGAGCGCATGGTGAAGGGTACGAGCGCACGGTGAAGGGTACGAGCGCATGGTGAAGGGTACGAGCGCACGGTGAAGGGTACGAGCGCACGGTGAAGGGTACGAGCGCATGGTGAAGGGTACGTGTGCACGGGTGAAGGGTACGAGCGCACGGTGAAGGGTACGAGCGCATGGTGAAGGGTACGTGCGCATGGTGAAGGGTGCGTGTGCACGGGTGAAGGGTACGTGCGCATGGTGAAGGGTACGAGCGCATGGTGAAGGGTACGAGCGCATGGTGAAGGGTGCGTGTGCACGGGTGAAGGGTACGTGCGCATGGTGAAGGGTACGTGTGCACGGGTGAAGGGTACGAGCGCATGGTGAAGGGTGCGTGTGCACGGGTGAAGGGTACGAGCGCATGGTGAAGGGTACGAGCGCATGGTGAAGGGTGCGTGTGCACGGGTGAAGGGTACGAGCGCATGGTGAAGGGTACGAGCGCATGGTGAAGGGTGCGTGTGCATGGTGAAGGGTACGTGTGCATGGTGAAGGGTACGTGTGCATGGGTGAAGGGTACGTGTGCATGGTGAAGGGTGCGTGCGCATGGTGAAGGGTACGTGCGCATGGGTGAAGGGTGCGTGCGCATGGGTGAAGGGTACGTGTGCATGGGTGAAGGGAGCGTGCGCATGGGTGAAGGGTACGTGTGCATGGGTGAAGGGTACGTGCGCATGGGTGAAGGGTACGTGTGCATGGTGAAGGGTACGTGTGCATGGGTGAAGGGTACGTGTGCATGGGTGAAGGGAGCGTGTGCACGGGTGAAGGGAGCGTGTGCATGGGTGAAGGGTACGTGTGCATGGGTGAAGGGTACGTGTGCATGGGTGAAGGGTACGTGCGCATGGGTGAAGGGTACGTGTGCATGGTGAAGGGTACGTGTGCATGGGTGAAGGGTACGTGTGCATGGTGAAGGGTACGTGTGCATGGTGAAGGGTACGTGTGCATGGTGAAGGGTACGTGTGCATGGTGAAGGGTACGTGTGCATGGTGAAGGGTACGTGTGCATGGTGAAGGGTACGTGTGCATGGTGAAGGGTACGTGTGCATGGTGAAGGGTACGTGTGCATGGTGAAGGGTACGTGCGCATGGTGAAGGGTACGTGTGCATGGTGAAGGGTACGTGCGCATGGTGAAGGGTACGTGCGCATGGTGAAGGGTACGTGCGCATGGGTGAAGGGTGCGTGCGCATGGGTGAAGGGTACGTGCGCATGGGTGAAGGGTGCGTGCGCATGGGTGAAGGGTACGTGTGCATGGTGAAGGGTACGTGCGCATGGTGAAGGGTACGTGTGCATGGTGAAGGGTACGTGCGCATGGTGAAGGGTACGTGCGCATGGTGAAGGGTACGTGCGCATGGGTGAAGGGTGCGTGCGCATGGGTGAAGGGTACGTGTGCATGGTGAAGGGTACGTGCGCATGGGTGAAGGGTGCGTGCGCATGGGTGAAGGGTGCGTGCGCATGGGTGAAGGGCAAGTAGATTAGGAGTGCGAAAGCGCTTATCAGGGGTGTGTGTGTGTGTGTAGGCCGAGGGAGGGTAAGTGAATGATTGTGCTGATAGCAATTAGGATGGTGGTCGGGATGAGGAGTGACTCCTGAGTCATGTCTCTGTCGCGCCTGAGTCTCTGCCGCCCCAGTCACTCTCTCTCCATAGGTCCACCACTGTGTCTCTGCCGCCCCAGTCACTCTCTCTCCATAGGTCCATCACTGTCTCTGTTGCCCCAGTCCCCCTCTCTCTCTCCATAGGTCCATCACTGTCTCTGTTGCCCCAGTCACTCTCTCTCCATAGGTCCATCACTGTGTCTCTGCCGCCCCAGTCACTCTCTCTCCATAGGTCCATCACTGTCTCAGCCGCCCCAGTCACTCTCTCTCCATAGGTCCACCACTGTGTCTCTGCCGCCCCAGTCACTCTCTCTCCATAGGTCCATCACTGTCTCTGTTGCCCCAGTCCCCCTCTCTCTCTCCATAGGTCCATCACTGTCTCTGTTGCCCCAGTCACTCTCTCTCCATAGGTCCATCACTGTGTCTCTGCCGCCCCAGTCACTCTCTCTCCATAGGTCCATCACTGTCTCTGTTGCCCCAGTCCCTCTCTCTCCATAGGTCCATCACTGTGTCTCTGCCGCCCCAGTCCCCCTCTCTCTCTCCAAAGGTCCATCACTGTCTCTGCCGCCCCAGTCCCCCTCTCTCTCTCCAAAGGTCCATCACTGTCTCTGCCGCCCCAGTCCCTCTCTCTCCAGAGGTCCATCACTGTGTCTCTGCCGCCCCAGTCCCTCTCTCTCCAAAGGTCCATCACTGTGTCTCTGCCGCCCCAGTCTCTCTCTCTCCAGAGGTCCATCACTGTGTCTCTGCCGCCCCAGTCCCCCTCTCTCTCTCCAAAGGTCCATCACTGTCTCTGCCGCCCCAGTCCCCCTCTCTCTCTCCAAAGGTCCATCACTGTCTCTGCCGCCCCAGTCCCTCTCTCTCCATAGGTCCATCACTGTCTCTGCCGCCCCAGTCCCTCTCTCTCCAAAGGTCCATCACTGTGTCTCTGTTGCCCCAGGCCCTCTCTCTCTCTCCATAGGTCCATCACTGTCTCTGTTGCCCCAGTCCCCCTCTCTCTCCAAAGGTCCATCACTGTCTCTGCCGCCCCAGTCCCCCTCTCTCTCTCCAAAGGTCCATCACTGTCTCTGTTGCCCCAGTCCCTCTCTCTCCAAAGGTCCATCACTGTGTCTCTGCCGCCCCAGTCCCCCTCTCTCTCTCCAAAGGTCCATCACTGTCTCTGCCGCCCCAGTCCCCCTCTCTCTCTCCAAAGGTCCATCACTGTCTCTGCCGCCCCAGTCCCTCTCTCTCCATAGGTCCATCACTGTCTCTGCCGCCCCAGTCCCTCTCTCTCCAAAGGTCCATCACTGTGTCTCTGTTGCCCCAGGCCCTCTCTCTCTCTCCATAGGTCCATCACTGTCTCTGTTGCCCCAGTCCCCCTCTCTCTCCAAAGGTCCATCACTGTCTCTGCCGCCCCAGTCCCCCTCTCTCTCTCCAAAGGTCCATCACTGTCTCTGTTGCCCCAGTCCCTCTCTCTCCAAAGGTCCATCACTGTGTCTCTGCCGCCCCAGTCCCCCTCTCTCTCTCCATAGGTCCATCACTGTCTCTGCCGCCCCAGTCCCCCTCTCTCTCTCCATAGGTCCATCACTGTGTCTCAGCCGCCCCAGTCTCTCTCTCTCCATAGGTCCATCACTGTGTCTCTGCCGCCCCAGTCCCCCTCTCTCTCCATAGGTCCATCACTGTGTCTCTGTTGCCCCAGTCACTCTCTCTCCATAGGTCCATCACTGTGTCTCTGTTGCCCCAGTCTCTCTCTCTCCATAGGTCCATCACTGTGTCTCTGTTGCCCCAGTCTCTCTCTCTCCAGAGGTCCATCACTGTGTCTCTGCCGCCCCAGTCTCTCTCTCTCCAAAGGTCCATCACTGTGTCTCTGTTGCCCCAGTCTCTCTCTCTCCATAGGTCCATCACTGTGTCTCTGTTGCCCCAGTCTCTCTCTCTCCATAGGTCCATCACTGTGTCTCTGCCGCCCCAGTCCCCCTCTCTCTCCATAGGTCCATCACTGTGTCTCTGCCGCCCCAGTCTCTCTCTCTCTCCATAGGTCCATCACTGTGTCTCTGTTGCCCCAGTCACTCTCTCTCCATAGGTCCATCACTGTATCTCTGTTGCCTCAGGAAGAACCTGCTTCTTTTATGATTAATTCTCTCTCTAGTCTACACCACAGGAACCATACATATTCTCTAGTCTACACCACAGGAACCATACATATTCTCTAGTCTACACCACAGGAACCATACATATTCTCTAGTCTACACCACAGGAACCATACATATTCTCTAGTCTACACCACAGGAACCATACATATTCTCTAGTCTACACCACAGGAACCATACATATTCTCTAGTCTACACCACAGGAACCATACATATTCTCTAGTCTACACCACAGGAACCATACATACTGAGGACAAGGGGGCGAATCAGGATGTAAATTCCCCGTGGTCTCTTTTCATCAGGCCTTCTCTGATCATCAAAACCTAACCCACTCTACCTAGACTTGGATCGTGTTTTGGGCAGTGATTGATCATAATCTTTACGTACAGTACACACATCCTCCTCTACAATCTCCATCACCATCCTCATCATGTGAAATGTCTATCAACTGTAGCTCCGTTTAATAAAATGACCTATTCAATCTGTCCCTACCAGCCCATATCATCTCCAGTTCCATTAGTGTGGTGCGCAGCCATGCCTAATGACTTCTGGGGGCTTGGAGATCCGTTCCAATCTGTTGAAAAATGACATGTCCCCCCCGCGGGGGCTCACTTAATTACTTTCTCTGTAGAGGGCCTGGCCCGGCCCGAGGCCAGCGCACCAGACAGCCTACCACCCACTCGCTCACTCCCCCCCCCCCCCCCGGGTCCCATTTCTCACTTCTACCACTGACCCTTGACGAGCACTAGTCACGGATGGGCACTGAAAAGGTCACACTTCAAGTAAACTTCCAAGTAAAAAGGTGAGGCTGGAGTGGTGCTCTTCAGCCCTGCATCTGACAAACAGAAAGATGGAGGGACAAAAACTTTCCAGAAAATACCAGAGGGAGTCAACATTTGTGCTGACGTGGGGAATACAGGGGGTGGGGACGTGGGGAATACAGGGGGTGGGGACGTGGGGAATACAGGGGGTGGGGACGTGGGGAATACAGGGGGTGGGGACGTGGGGAATACAGGGGGTGGGGACGTGGGGAATACAGGGGGTGGGGACGTGGGGAATACAGGGGGTGGGGACGTGGGGAATACAGGGGGTGGGGACGTGGGGAATACAGGGGGTGGGGACGTGGGGAATACAGGGGGTGGGGACGTGGGGAATACAGGGGGTGGGGACGTGGGGAATACAGGGGGTGGGGACGTGGGGAATACAGGGGGTGGGGACGTGGGGAATACAGGGGGTGGGGACGTGGGGAATACAGGGGGTGGGGACGTGGGGAATACAGGGGGTGGGGACGTGGGGAATACAGGGGGTGGGGACGTGGGGAATACAGGGGGTGGGGACGTGGGGAATACAGGGGGTGGGGACGTGGGGAATACAGGGGGTGGGGACGTGGGGTATACAGGGGGTGGGGACGTGGGGAATACAGGGGCGGGGACGTGGGGAATACAGGGGGCGGGGACGTGTGGAATACAGGGGGCGGGACGTGGGGAATACAGGGGGCGGGGACGTGTGGAATACAGGGGGCGGGGACGTGTGGAATACAGGGGGCGGGGACATGGGGAATACAGGGGGCGGGGACGTGTGGAATACAGGGGGCGGGGACGTGGGGAATACAGGGGGCGGGGACGTGGGGAATACAGGGGGCGGGGACGTGGGGAATACAGGGGGCGGGGACGTGGGGAATACAGGGGGTGGGGACGTGGGGAATACAGGGGATGGGGACGTGGGGAACACAGGGGATGGGGCCGTGGGGAACACAGGGGGTGGGGACGTGGGGAACACAGGGGGTGGGGACGTGGGGAATACAGGGGGTGGGGACGTGGGGAATACAGGGGGTGGGGACGTGGGGAATACAGGGGGTGGGGATTTGGGGAATACAGGGGGTGGGGACGTGGGGAATACAGGGGGTGAGTGTGACTGTCCCATCACACTAGCTAGCCCCTGCAGGTTGTAGTGAAGTGTGTAGTGAAGTGTGTAGTGAAATGTGTAGTGAAGTATGTAGTGAAGTGTGAAATGTGTAGTGAAGTGTGAAATGTGTAGTGAAGTATGTAGTGAAATGTGTAGTGAAGTGTGTAGTGAAATGTGTAGTGAAGTGTGTAGTAAAGTGTGTAGTGAAATGTGTAGTGAAGTGTGTAGTGAAATGTGTAGTAAAGTGTGTAGTGAAGTGTGAAATGTGTAGTGAAATGTGTAGTCAAGTGTGTAGTGAAATGTGTAGTAAAGTTTGTAGTGAAATGTGTAGTGTGAAATGTGTAGTGAAGTGTGTAGTGAAATGTATAGTGTGAAATGTGTAGTGAAGTGTGTAGTGAAATGTATAGTGAAGTGAAGTGTGTAGTGAAATGTATAGTGAAGTGAAGTGTGTAGTGAAATGTATAGTGAAGTGAAGTGTGTAGTGAAATGTATAGTGAAGTGTGTAGTGAAATGTGTAGTGAAATGTGTAGTGAAATGTATAGTGAAGTGAAGTGTAGTGTGAAATGTATAGTGAAGTGAAGTGTGTAGTGAAATGTATAGTGAAGTGAAGTGTGTAGTGAAATGTATAGTGAAGTGTGTAGTGAAATGTATAGTGAAGTGAAGTGTGTAGTGAAATGTATAGTGAAGTGAAGTGTGTAGTGAAATGTATAGTGAAGTGAAGTGTGTAGTGAAATGTATAGTGAAGTGAAGTGTGTAGTGAAATGTATAGTGTAGTGAAGTGTGTAGTGAAATGTATAGTGAAGTGAAGTGTGTAGTGAAATGAATAGTGAAGTGAAGTGTGTAGTGAAATGTATAGTGTAGTGAAGTGTGTAGTGAAATGTATAGTGAAGTGAAGTGTGTAGTGAAATGAATAGTGAAGTGAAGTGTGTAGTGAAATGTATAGTGAAGTGAAGTGTGTAGTGAAATGTATAGTGAAGTGTGTAGTGAAATGTATAGTGAAGTGAAGTGTGTAGTGAAATGTATAGTGTAGTGAAGTGTGTAGTGAAATGTATAGTGAAGTGAAGTGTGTAGTGAAATGTATAGTGAAGTGAAGTGTGTAGTGAAATGAATAGTGTAGTGAAGTGTGTAGTGAAGTGTGTAGTGAAGTGTGTAGTGAAGACGATGGAGCAGAAAGGCAGAGGTGACCTTGACTGCTCATTACGGGTGATGGGGAGAGTGGCACACCAGAGAGGTGTGCAGTGTTGTGAACGCCACCGTTATCACCGTCTCCCCCCTCCCTCTCATCTCATCTCATCTCCCCCCTCCCTCTCATCATCAGGAGATGGAAACATACCAATGGAGGCAGGATGGGCCAAGGCTGCCATAAGTCACTTACCTCAACTTTCAACTCTCCTTCTGTCTCCCCCTCCCCTTTCCCCTCATTCTCTTCGCCCTGGTCACCATGGATAAAAGACACCCACTTGTCGCAGCGTTCTCTCAGACACACACTCAGACCACTGAGGTGTGTTGCGGCAGGCTTCTTGTCCACCTGCCAAACGAGTGTCCTCCGTGGCCTCTAAATGTCCCTAGCAGCGGCGCTCACAGAGGTAAATCAACTCCGTGCAAACACACCCTCCCGACACATGGACTGACGGACATGGACACGCCCAGACAAATCTCCATTTTAACTGGATAGGACACTGGCACTCTATTCTGCATTATTTCCCTCAGAGCTTTTCCCTGCAGCCCCCAGTTGATTTATGCTGAACGGGTGGGGTTTCCATTGATGCAAATGAATTGCGACACGTTTGATTTGTAAAAAGCCATCTCAGACTAGATTTCAAGACGTGTTTAGTGTAAACTGTTGTTACAAGGAGGGGGCTCGGGGGGGCCGGGGCAGGGGGGGTTGTGAGAATGTGTCATCTCCACAAATAGACGATCTATGGAAAATCAAAACAGACACAAACCATCGTCAACGCTATTTAACACTGTTTATTTCAACAAAAAATGATGCTGAATCTGACATTTGGTGGCCGCAGTACAAACATGTTCAACGACACCGTATGGGGCATAAATCATAAGAAACATCTACAAAAACTGACTAAAGCGAAAGCGACATCCCCAAAATAATCATAGCAAATGGTCTACCACAGTAGGAGTCATACTACCCATAAAAACGAGCAGTCAAAACACGGAAGTGGTTCCAATCGGTTTTCCACCACTTTATCCATTGTGAATTTTAGGGGGCTGTGTTTCGTGTAAGCTTAACCTGGCGTGACATTTTGATAAGTCTACATCTCTGTCGGACAAGGGTAACATTTATCAATATTTTTGCCTGTATTTACCCCCCCAAAATGAAATGTAATTAGCTACTAATGTGGCTATTATAGCAGAACTACAAATGCCTATAAAATGCTTCACGTCACTCACCAGAGTCGTGCCGATCTGGACGAGACTGCCGAATCAAGGCAAAATTAAGAATCTAATGTTAGCTAAATTGAGTAATTCATAAATTGGCTAAAGTTCTTTTAAATGGACAATTCTGTTAACTGTCTTGGGCAAGTTTTACATTTAAAGTTTTAAATTTAGCAGATGTTATTGCGGGTGTAGCGAAAGGCTAGTGTGCCTAGCACCAACAGAGCTGTAGTATCTAATAAAATCTCATATGTATATACTGTATTCTATTCTACTGTATTTTAGTCAATGCCACTCTGATTTGCCGAAGGGAGGGTGGGGGAGAGCCGTGTAAGCATAGCGGTGATCAAGTGCTTTACCAGAGCGAGTACTACAGTCAATATGTTGCTATATCTTCGGTAGCGTTTTCCTCAAATTTGCTTTGTTAAAATCCCCAACTGCAATAAATGCGGCCTCAGGATATGTGGTTTCCAGTTTTCATAAAGTCAAGTGTAGTTCCTTAAGGGCCACCGTAATATCGGCTTAAGGGGGAATATACACGGCTGTGACATTAACCAAAAGACAATTCTCCTGGGAGGTAATACGGTCGGCATTTGATTGTGAGGTAATCTAGGTCAGGTGAACAAAATGACTCGAGTTTCACCATGTTATCGCAATCACACCATGAGTAGTTAATGGGCGGCAGGTAGCCTAGTGGTTAAGAGCATTGGGCCAGTAACCGGAAGGTTGCTGGATCGAATCCCCAAGCTGACAAGATAAAAATCTATCTTTCTGCCCCTGAGCAAGGCAGTTAACCCACTGTTCCCTGGGCACCGTGGATGTTGATTAAGGCAGCCCCCCGCACCCCTCAGTTGGACAACTGACTATGAATCCCCCTTTCCCTTATGAAAAATAGACCACCGCCCTTCTTCCCAGAAAGTTCTTTATTTCTGCGATGTACTGAGAACCCAGCTGCCCGTATGGAACGGGGACAGTATATCTCGAGAGAGCCATGATTGCGTGAGACAGAGTATGGTACAGTCCCTGATGTCTCTCTGGAAGGAGATCCTCTCCCTGAGCTTGTCTACTTTATTGTCCTGAGACTGAACATTAGCGTGTAATATACTCGAAAGCGGTGGATGGTGGATAGAAGTCCGCTCCGAAGGCCTCTTTTCCGACGGTGGCATCTTGGAGCAGCCTCTGGAATATGTTCCGTTGCCCAGGGGGGTACGAACAAAGGATCCAATTCAGGAAAGTCGTATTGCTGGTCATCATAATGCTGGTGAGTTACCGCCGCTCTGATATCCAAAAGTTATTTCTGTCTGTATGTAATAACACCCCAAAAATATGTGGGCTAATAATGTCCGAAATAACACACACACAAAAACAAAATACTGCAAAGTTGCTTAGGATATAGAAGCAGAGCTTCCATGTCTATCGGAACCATCTTTGAGGTAGAACTACTGTCATGTTATTGATGCCCCCCCCCCCTCCCAAAAAACAGATTTGCACCTTTTCTATTCCAGAACCAATGGGTGTGCCTGAGTCTTGTCACCTCTCGACTAGGTCAGCCGTTTCAACCTGGAACACTATTCTCCTGCTCTGGTCTGTTTCGGTCATTGCAGAAAGTCCTGAAGGGCAGGAGTGTGTGAAGGGTTTTCTCTAAGCCCAGCTCTAACACCTGACTGAAATAATCAACATACCGAATAACAGCGATAGGCTACGATTTGTAATCAGGTACGGGCTGTAACAAAACCTTATACACACACATTCCTGCCTAACAGCTGTTCAGCCGTTTAAGTCATTATTCTGAACAATTGAGGGGGGGGGGGGTGTTATCTAACACATGCTCCACTCTCAAGTTGAACCTGTTGACTGATGCCATGGCGGGAGCAGCTGCAAACCAGAAGACTGCAGCCATATCAGCACTGGTCCACACCTACCCTGTATGTCGGGTGAGTAGTATTGGTTGGTACTGTATGAGGCGTTAGGTGTCTCTCCATCTGTAGTCTATTGTACTGGCCTGTATGTCGGGTGAGTAGTATTGGTTGGTACTGTATGAGGCGTTAGGTTTCTCTCCATCTGTAGACTATTGTACTGGCCTGTATGTCAGGTGAGTAGTATTGGTTGGTATTGTATGAGGTGTTAGGTGTCTCTCCATCTGTAGTCTATTGTACTGGCCTGTATGTCAGGTGAGTAGTATTGGTTGGTATTGTATGAGGTGTTAGGTGTCTCTCCATCTGTAGTCTATTGTACTGGCCTGTAAGGTACAGTCATACGTGTAGTAGTTTGTTGCATCTTATTGTGTCAACATTAAATTAAATCTAAACCAGGTTGTTAACTTCCTACATTTTGTACTTGACCTTCATAGATGCAGACTCGAAGACATTCAAGCAAGCTTCGCACTCTCAAGTGGAGCGTATTTGACCACTAGGTTTTAAGGTTATTACGGCGAGTCCACTGTGGGGCTCAATAGGGAGTAAATAGTAGGTGTCTTCTGCTTCAAAACGCATAAACAACAGCCCATGCCGATTGCTGATGTATCATTGCGCTTCTGAAGGGGGGTGGGGGGGGACGCTGGGAAGTCATTTGAGACGCTCAATTGGAGACATTTTGCTTCAAAAGCCACAG
The DNA here is from genome assembly GCF_029448725.1 of Salvelinus fontinalis. Lineage (NCBI taxonomy): Eukaryota > Metazoa > Chordata > Actinopteri > Salmoniformes > Salmonidae > Salvelinus > Salvelinus fontinalis. The sequence continues at coordinate 13,921,989 of NC_074679.1, read as the reverse complement.
TAATAACCTGCAAATTAAGACTGGGAGAGAACACTCGCTCAGCACGCCGATCAAACAGCTGTTTCCTTGCCGACCGGCTCCGGTTGCTGCCACCGCAGAGACCTAATAAAATGTAAACATCAACAACATGACAACAGCAGCACCCCTGGTAGACAACAGTAAAGTTAGGGATGGACACACCAGACAGCACGTTCTAGTGGGGTAGGAGACGGGACCGATAGGCTTATTTGAAGACAATAATAAACATCAGACATCCTAGACATCCTGGTGGCAGGTGTATGACAACAGTCTTGTTTTGAATCATTCAATCACAACAACTGATGCTGGATGGAATCAAGAACTAGTCATTCAACTCATTAATACCAACAATCAAGACACTTCTATGCATCAATGAACACACATCCAAAGCACGCTTAGGCAACACACACACACACACACCGTGCTGGACATCATGGCAACCAGAGGACATATAGGGGAGACAAACGGCTCCTTCAAAAAGAGCCCTTTCCAGTTGGCCTTGTTTTCCAGACCAGTTGCTCAACCGCCTACATCCAACAGGTTGTCCTATTGGGCTGTCCAGGGGTGTTGGGGGCATCACATGGTGTTAGTAAACAAGGAAGGAAGTAACTGTGTTTGAAGGTCATAGAAAGAGATAACAGGGCGAGTTGTGTCCAGAGTGAAGCGTTTCCAGGGCGAGGTGTGTCCAGAGTGAAGCGTCTCCAGGGCGAGGTGTCTCCAGAGTGAAGCGTTTCCAGGGCGAGGTGTGTCCAGAGTGAAGCGTTTCCAGGGCGAGGTGTGTCCAGAGTGAAGCGTTTCCAGGGCGAGGTGTGTCCAGAGTGAAGCGTTTCCAGGGCGAGGTGTGTCCAGGGTGAAGCGTTTCCAGGGCGAGGTGTGTCCAGATTGAAGCGTTTCCAGGGCGAGGTGTGTCCAGAGTGAAGCGTTTCCAGGGCGAGGTGTGTCCAGAGTGAAGCGTTTCCAGGGCGAGGTGTCTCCAGAGTGAAGCGTCTCCAGGGCGAGGCGTCTCCAGGGTGAAGCGTTTCCAGGGCGAGGCGTCTCCAGAGTGAAGCGTTTCCAGGGCGAGGCGTCTCCAGAGTGAAGCGTCTCCAGGGCGAGTCGTCTCCAGAGTGAATCGTTTCCAGGGCGAGTCGTCTCCAGAGTGAAGCGTTTCCAGGGCGAGGTGTGTCCAGGGTGAAGCGTTTCCAGGGCGAGGTGTGTCCAGATTGAAGCGTTTCCAGGGCGAGGTGTGTCCAGAGTGAAGCGTTTCCAGGGCGAGGTGTGTCCAGAGTGAAGCGTTTCCAGGGCGAGGTGTCTCCAGAGTGAAGCGTCTCCAGGGCGAGGCGTCTCCAGGGTGAAGCGTTTCCAGGGCGAGGCGTCTCCAGAGTGAAGCGTTTCCAGGGCGAGGCGTCTCCAGAGTGAAGCGTCTCCAGGGCGAGTCGTCTCCAGAGTGAATCGTTTCCAGGGCGAGTCGTCTCCAGAGTGAAGCGTTTCCAGGGCGAGGTGTGTCCAGAGTGAAGCGTTTCCAGGGCGAGGTGTCTCCAGAGTGAAGCGTTTCCAGGGCGAGTCGTCTCCAGAGTGAATCGTTTCCAGGGCGAGTCGTCTCCAGAGTGAATCGTTTCCAGGGCGAGGTGTGTCCAGAGCGAATCGTTTCCAGGGCGAGTCGTCTCCAGAGTGAATCGTCTCCAGGGCGAGGTGTGTCCAGAGTGAATCGTTTCCAGGGCGAGGTGTCTCCAGAGTGAAGCGTTTCCAGGGCGAGGTGTGTCCAGAGTGAAGCGTTTCCAGGGCGAGGCGTCTCCAGAGTGAAGCGTTTCCAGAGTGAAGCGTTTCCAGGGCGAGGTGTCTCCAGAGTGAGGTGTATCAGATGGACCGTCACCCACCCTGTCCTCACCTGCAGTCGCCTCTGAGTGAAATGATGCCGCACTTCCGAAGTTTCCACACCGATGACATCATCAAACGACTACCTCGCCACACACACACACACACAGACACACACGACTGAGCTCTCTCACCTCAGCGTGCATGTCCTACGGTAAGAGAATTAGAACACGGACGTCTTGGCAGGACAAGTTATTTTGGTGTAATTGACATGCTGCACTGCAGCAGAGGACCAAGACAATCTAATTACTTAGTACTGGGAGGAGGAAACTGAGAATGAGAGGAGGAATATGAAAGAGTGGAAGGAAAATGGTGAGAAGGAGTCTGCCACTCCTTGGACAAAAGCGGACAGGTGTGGGAACTGGGGGAGATGTGAAAATGGGGAATGTGAGAAGGGGAGGGGGGGTAGGGGCCTCATAAAGACATCTTCAGTGGCAGCAGCTGTGTCCGGGGCCAAAAACTCAATAGGTTGACATGGAAAGCAGAACCCTCATCTTGGGAGTTTGGAGCAGTCTAGAAACGCTAGGCTAGACTGTGCAGTCTAGAAACGCTAGGCTAGACTGTGCAGTCTAGAAACGCTAGGCTAGACCATGCATCCCAAATGCCATCCTATTCCCTATACAGTGCACTAATAGAAAAGGAAAAAGAGTGTAATTTGAGACTTAGATGCAGAGTACGTATCCGGCCTTGAGTCCGACACGGGGTAGAATGTGAGAAATCACCCGGAAAGGTGAACGGGAGGAGAAAATTCCCTCTGCTAATAATTATCTTTACAGTATCCTCTGAACGGCACGGAAACAGCTGGGATTTCTCAATGGTGACTGATTATTTTATCTCGCTTTCTCGGGTACGAGAAAATATTTAGGCAGAGAAGGGAGAACTCATCTGGCCTAAAAGAGAACATTAGACCCCCTTTGCTAGGCCCTTGCATCACAGAACACAACCCAGCTTCATCCCACTTCTCTCTAAGCTAACAGCTAGGCTAATGCTAGGGTTAACTAAATAAAAATGCTAACATATGCAGCTATGAAATCTCTATGAAATATTAGCAAAACAATGAATATCTCACAACAGGAAAGCTAAGAGGTTGCCATGACAGCTATACTCATTAGACTTACACAATATTTATGCTGCCGTTTGAGGTCAGAGTGACTCAGGCTGTGCTCTTCTGTTGACTACCAGTGGCATAGTTTTCCAGACATACAAGGCCGATTAATAAGAGAGTGACTCTAACCCAACGCAGCAACTCCATTAGAGCAGAGACAAATCTCATGTTGGTCTCGTCTTCCTCTGGTTTCAATCAGGTTTTCTATAAACAGCCTCAACCATTTAACCTTTTTTTACATTTATATTAAGTTACTGCCTTAATGACCTGACTGGTGTTGCATATGAGAGAGAGAGAAAGAGTGCAAGAGAGAGCACGAGAAAGAAAGAGAAAGCATTGGACTTTAGAGGTCAGCTGAGGATGCCTGGCCGTGTTTTTAAAGCACGTCCCACCATTCCAGACGGGTCTCCGGTGCGAACGGGAAAGCTGTCATTCAGCCTCCCCACGTCAACTAGCTTAGGGGATGCCCCTCCCCTCCCTCACCAGATATACATCTGGATATATATCTGGTGAATTTAACTCAGGATCAAATTAAACTTAATTTGTCACACGCGCTTACTTACAAGCCCTTAACTCTTCTTGACCTGCACTGTTGGTTAAGAAAATATTTACCAAATAAACTAAAGTAAAAATAATAAAAAGTAACACAGTAACATAATAACAAGGCTATATAGAGGGGGTACCGGTACCGAGTCAGTGTGCGGGGTACAGGTTAGAGGTCATTTGTACATGTAGTTAGGGGTGAAGTGACTATGCATAGATAATAAACAGAGAGTAGCAGCAGTGTACAAAACAAATGGAGGGGGTCAATGTAATGTCCGGTGGCCATTTTGATTAATTGTTCAGCAGTCTTCTGGCTTGGGGATCATGGCTGAGGTTGAGTTGGACTGGGCTGGTGGGAACTGGTGCCCTTCCCACCCACCCGGCAAAACTCCCCAAACACCTCACACTGTGTACACATATTCTCCTTCATCAATACCATGGCCCCAACCCCCAAAGCAAACACTCCCTCCTATAACCTCCCCTGATCTCTACAGATACAACCCCCAAAGCAAACACTCCCTCCTATAACCTCCCCTGACCTCTACAGATACAACCCCCAAAGCAAACACTCCCTCCTATAACCTCCCCTGACCTCTACAGATACAACCCCCAAAGCAAACACTCCCTCCTATAACCTCCCCTGACCTCTACAGATACAACCCCCAAAGCAAACACTCCCTCCTATAACCTCCCCTGACCTCTACAGATACAACCCCCAAAGCAAACACTCCCTCCTATAACCTCCCCTGACCTCTACAGATAGAATTGACAGCGTCCGTCTGTGCTCCTACCCAGGCCTCTCTGTGTCCTTGCCGTGTACTTACTCTATACAGCTACAACCCTCTCCGTCCAGTCATGTCCAGTCTCAACTCTGGATGCTTTCACGGGCCATTCAGAGTCGAGTGGAGAGCCTTCTATTTTCTACGTCCCCGTGCATTTTTGGAAAGGTTGTTTTCAACACCGTCCCTCTCCTAAACCCCTCTCCCTCCCCTCTCCCTTCCCTCTCCCTTCCCTCTCCACCTGCTCCTCCGCCCATTGGGGTAACTAAATCGTAAACAGCTGGTAGCGTCCTGTTTTCCTTGTGGAGGTAACTCATTTAGCCGGGTGGCCACAGAGTAGAATTCACCTTCAATGATACCACCACTGGTGGAGCACATTTGTAGCATTCAATTTGAATTCAATGCTATTCTGTGTGCTAAAGTAGCTTTCAATGCCACTGTGTAGTAAAACAGGTTTCAATACATTTTACGGTAAGGTCTACTACACTTGTTGTATTCAGCACGTGACAAAGTTTGATTTCATTTCTGTGCAGCAAAGCAGGTTTCAGTGCTGTGCAGCAAAGCAGGTTTCAGTGCTGTGAAGCAGGTTTCAATGCTGTGCATTGCTGTGAAGCAGGTTTCAATGCTGTGCAGTGAAGCAGGTTTCAATGCTGTGCAGTGCTGTGAAGCAGGTTTCAATGCTGTGAAGCAGGTTTCAATGCTGTGCATTTCTGTGAAGCAGGTTTCAATGCTGTGAAGCAGGTTTCAATGCTGTGCAGCAAAGCAGGTTTCAGTGCTGTGCAGCAAAGCAGGTTTCAGTGCTGTGCAGCAAAGCAGGTTTCAGTGCTGTGCAGCAAAGCAGGTTTCAGTGCTGTGAAGCAGGTTTCAATGCTGTGCAGTGCTGTGAAGCAGGTTTCAATGCTGTGAAGCAGGTTTCAATGCTGTGCATTGCTGTGAAGCAGGTTTCAATGCTGTGAAGCAGGTTTCAATGCTGTGAAGCAGGTGTCAATGCTGTGAAGCAGGTTTCAATGCTGTGAAGCAGGTTTCAATGCTGTGCATTGCTGTGAAGCAGGTTTCAATGCTGTGAAGCAGGTTTCAATGCTGTGCATTTCTGTGAAGCAGGTTTCAATGCTGTGAAGCAGGTTTCAATGCTGTGCAGCAAAGCAGGTTTCAGTGCTGTGCAGAAAAGCAGGTTTCAGTGCTGTGAAGCAGGTTTCAGTGCTGTGCAGAAAAGCAGGTTTCAGTGCTGTGAAGCAGGTTTCAATGCTGTGAAGCAGGTTTCAATGCTGTGCATTTCTGTGAAGCAGGTTTCAATGCTGTGAAGCAGGTTTCAATGCTGTGAAGCAGGTTTCAATGCTGTGCAGAAAAGCAGGTTTCAGTGCTGTGAAGCAGGTTTCAATGCTGTGAAGCAGGTTTCAATGCTGTGCATTTCTGTGAAGCAGGTTTCAATGCTGTGAAGCAGGTTTCAATGCTGTGCAGCAAAGCAGGTTTCAATGCTGTGCAGAAAAGCAGGTTTCAGTGCTGTGAAGCAGGTTTTAAATGCTGTGAAGCAGGTTTCAATGCTGTGCATTGCTGTGAAGCAGGTTTCAATGCTGTGAAGCAGGTTTCAATGCTGTGCAGAAAAGCAGGTTTCAATGCTGTGAAGCAGGTTTCAATGCTGTGCATTGCTTTTAGATGCACTGTTGTAAAGTGGCTGTTCCACTGGATGTCATAAGGTGAATGCACCAATTTGTAAGTCGCTCTGGATAAGAGCGTCTGCTAAATGACTTAAATGTAAATGTAAGCAGGTTTCAATGCTGTGCATTGCTGTGAAGCAGGTTTCAATGCTGTGCATTGCTGTGAAGCAGGTTTCAATGCTGTGAAGCAAGTTTCAATGCTGTGAAGCAGGTTTCAATGCTGTGCATTGCTGTGAAGCAGGTTTCAATGCTGTGAAGCAAGTTTCAATGCTGTGCAGTGAAGCAGGTTTCAATGATGTGCAGTGAAGCAGGTTTCAGTGCTGTGAAGCAGGTTTCAATGCTGTGAAGCAGGTTTCAATGCTGTGCATTGCTGTGAAGCAGGTTTCAATGCTGTGAAGCAAGTTTCAATGCTGTGCAGTGAAGCAGGTTTCAATGATGTGCAGTGAAGCAGGTTTCAATGCTGTGCAGTGCAGTGAAGCAGGTTTCAATGCTGTGCAGTGCAGTGAAGCAGGTTTCAATGCTGTGCAGTGCAGTGAAGCAGGTTTCAATGCTGTGCAGTGCAGTGAAGCAGGTTTCAATGCTGTGCAGTGCAGTGAAGCAGGTTTCAATGCTGTGCAGTGAAGCAGGTTTCAATGGTGTGCAGTGAAGCAGGTTTCAATGCTGTGCAGTGCAGTAGGTTTCAATGTTATTCTGTGTGATAACAATGGATAGTAGGGAGAAAATAGGGACCGAGGGAGAGGGCGTGAGGACTCCTTTGGCCTTCAGTGACAATGTAAGGCTATAAACTACCATTACCCCCCCCCCTCCTGTCCTCCCCCCTCTGCATGTGGGATACCGAGAGGGGAAGAGAGAGAGGGTGAGCCACCAGAGAAAAGGAGTTCAAGGATAGCTCTCTATAGCTCCTGATTGACTAGGTACATTATGGGCTATTTGTTTGAGCAGGGCCATCAAACCGCTGACGCCTTGTCATCACAGGCAAGGACAAGGTGAACTTGGTGGTAGAGACAACTGACAGGGTTAAATCTGAATGTAACAAGGAGCCTGTGTGCGCGTGTGTGTGATGTGGTATATAAACATCTACACAGATATGTAGTGTGTGTGTGTGTGTGTGTGTGTGTGTGTGTGTGTGTGTGTGTGTGTGTGTGTGTGTGTGTGTGTGTGTGTGTGTGTGTGTGTGTGTGTGTGTGTGTGTGTGTGTGTGTGTGTGTGTGTGTGTGTGAGACATGGCTTACGTCAGGGTACTCTTTTAGAGGCACAAAGAGCTTCTCCTGCAGATGAATGATTGGCCCCAGGGCCTCGGGTAATTCCAGAGGGTGTTTGTCTACAGGTCCGTTGGCTGTGTCGTTGTACATGTCTTTCCTCACTCTGTTGATCTCTGAAACACACGAGCACAGACAACACACGGTTAGAGGACTGGATGCAGAATTACCCACAAAAAAAAACACTTGAAAGGCTATGGAAAAGTCAAGACAACGGCACTGGACACAAAACTAAGCAAATGGTAGGAATCGGAGTGACATGGCGCACAGATGGGTAGAAATGGTAGGATCAACTGTAAGCTTCCCCAAACTTGAAACTCATGAACTGCCTATGGTCTTTATCATAACACCCATTAACAGAATTGTTAAGTGTGCAAACAGGTCATGTGGGATTTGTTTTATAATAAAAATGCCCGTCCAACTGATTCATTCTGGCCACAGCCGTGTGTTGAGGTGGTCAATGGTGGCTGGTCTAGTTAAATAGTGTGTTGGGGGCAGCAGACAGACAGAGGGCGCATAGGACAGAGGGAGCGAGCTAATCGTTCAGGGGGGATATGCCTTCCGCTCAGATCAGCCTGTCAGATAAAACAGACGAGGCCATGTAGTCAAGGTGATCTCCAGGGGGCATGTTGAGACAAGTCTTTCAAATATAACAAAATATATTTTAAAAATAGACCGATAGCCTTTTACAGATGCATTCGTACCGGTGTTTAATCCACCAAAAAGGACAGATATAAGACCCAATATAATTATTTGTCCTGAAGAGGGCGCTCTTTACATGGCTATAAGTCTATCTTGCCTTGGCGCTACAGCAAGACTGGACACTATCTCCCAACGCAACTACACCAGTCGGAGGAGAGAACTACTACTAATCGTTACTACTTAACGGGGGGCGCCGAGTAGATAGAAGCTTGCCAGCTCAATAGTGCCAAAAATGCAGACTGGCCACATACTGTTTACGTGAAATGTCACGATAGGTTGTCACGTGTTTATTTTATTTTACCTTTATTTAACTAGGAAAGTCAGTTAAGAAGAAATTCTTATTTTCAATGACGGCCTAGGAACAGTGCGTTAACTGCCTTGTTCAGGGGCAGAACGACAGATTTTTACCTTGTCAGTTCAGGGATTCGAACTTGCAACCTTTCGGTTACTAGCCATGGTAGGGTGTCAAGTGACATGGTAGGGTGTCAAGTGTCGTGACAAAGGACACTATGCCTAAATGTAAAGCAAGCATCATGCTAAGAACATTAAATTCTGTAGTAACTTTAACGTTACCGCCCTTTAGTGAAGCCAGTGAAATCTGGTGTGTTATATTTGCTCTTTGTGAAGGGTATTCCTCAAGCTCTGTCATTCAAATGTTTTCAGAGACAGTAATAAAAACCATAGGAAGTTACGAAGTAGCGCTCATAGCTACATTTTGATGTGGGTTTCATTGTCAGGGACTGGTCCAAATTCAAGTTTCACCTGACTCATTTCCATGACGAGTGCTAGCTAGCTAGCCAGCTAACTACCCAGCTAGCAATGAGGAAACGGACCAGAAGCGGCCCTCTTCCAGGGGACAGGAACTGATTGAATCGGCCCGGAATCGGGTGTCGGACTCGGCCCGGAATCAAAATGAATGACAGCCCAGAATCGGCCCAAATACATCGGGTCGTTAAACGACTACCGGAATTCAGCCAACTTTGACGGAATCTTACCAGAATTCTCCCAGAAGGGGCCCGATGCAAATGTAAATAAATGTATACAAAATTACCAGATTTAGTCATTTCAAATATTACAATTATACATTTTAGGCATACAAATTGTACTCATCCACCAAAGGAAACACCGCACACCTGGTGACTGCATTCACGCCCGCCACAGGAGTCGTTACAGCGCAATGGGACAAGGGAATCCCGGGCCAGCCAACCCCCCCCCCCCCCCTAACTCGGACGACACTGGACTAATTGTGCGGCGCCTCATGGGTCTCCCGGTCGCGGTCGGTACGAGCATCAAACAAGCATCTGTAGCAATGCAGTCTGCACTGCGATTCAGTGTCTTAGACCGCTTTGCCACTCGGGAGGCTCCATCCAAAGTTAATGCTTATCAATTGCCTTGCACAAAGTATAAAAATACTACTTAAAAACGGGACTCTTAAAGAATTATGTAAATGTTAATTATATTTTTGGATCACGGAAACAATGATAACATATGAAAAAATAAATAATGAAATGTTAATTACATAAAGCAGCCTAAGAGATAACTCTCACCGGAATCGGCACGAGCTCAATCCCCGCATTCTAGCCATAAGTAATACCGCCTAATCAGCCGAGTGCCCCGACTCTCAGCCGGAATGGGCCCAGAACCACTGTGCTAGCTGGGTGAGCGTACTTGACACCACTGAGAATCAGTGCTAATCCAGGATCCTTGGAATGTCCCTACGCTAAACGTTTACGCTAACCATTAAGTGTCAACTTGAATGAGGTAGGGACACAAAGACAGTTCACTGGGGCAACGCTTGGGGCGAGAGGCGGAGCTGTGCCAGCAGCACATTTTGTGATTGATGTTTTTACTTCCAAGTGACAACTAGCAGAATTCAGTGGCTAAAGCCCCTACAAATGGATGGAAACACAGCGAAAAACCAATTCATTGAAAATGTGTCCTGTCGTTTTGCAGCTGGATAGCATGAGGCAGCTCAGTCTTCAGAGCCTAGGCACATGTTTTCTGGAATAAAAACAGTTTCTCCTCCTTTCACTAGAGTAACAGTTTCTCCTCCTTTCACTAGAGTAACAGTTTCTCCTCCTTTCACTAGAGTAACAGTTTCTCCTCCTTTCACTAGAGTAACAGTTTTTCCATAAATTTTTGGGGGGCAGATATCAGTTTGTGAATATTTCCATTCTAAAATCAGATCCCCAAAATCCCATATCGGTCGGGCTCTATGGACAACCATTGGAAAGCCGCATGACCACTCTTCCTATGTCCGGCCCTGACTGACACACACACACACACACCCCTCCATTGGGCCCCAACCACCCTTCCTTATTGCCCCAATAAAATGTTGAGGTAAAATCCAAAACAGCACCTTGGTAGGCGGTTTAGCAGAACAGAGTTCATTTCAGACCAATGGAGGTGAGGGAGAACCGTCACAAACAATTGCTGAGGCTGATTCAGAAAACGTTAATGTCCCCAGAGGCAATTCATCTTGCAGCAGTCATAAAAGATAAAATCTAAAAATGTACAATAAATAGCAAAGGAAACAAATAGGCAGGGTACGTGCAGTTTCATAGCGCTTACGCTAAGTACAATTAGTGCAACACATTGTTAAGTTGCAGAATTGCATTCAGAATAAGAGAGAACATGGCCCTATTTTTGAGGGTCTGTACCTGCGTCCAGAGGGAAGGAGATGGAATTCAGGGTGGAGTGGATGGGAAGAGTAATCCACTATTTTATTAGCCTTCTGCAGGGCTCTGCCCGGGTAGAGAGATAGAGGGCTCTGCCCAGGTAGAGAGATGGAGGGCTCTGCCCGGGTAGAGAGATGGAGGGCTCTGCCCAGGTAGAGAGATGGAAGGCTCTGCCCAGGTAGAGAGATGGAGGGCTCTGCCCAGGTAGAGAGATGGAGGGCTCTGCCCAGGTAGAGAGATGGAGGGCTCTGCCCAGGTAGAGAGATGGAGGGCTCTGCCCAGGTAGAGAGATGGAGGGCTCTGCCCAGGTAGAGAGATGGGAGGGATCTGCCCAGGTAGAGAGATGGAGGGCTCTGCCCAGGTAGAGAGATGGAGGGCTCTGCCCAGGTAGAGAGATGGAGGGCTCTGCCCAGGTAGAGAGATGGAAGGGCTCTGCCCAGGTAGAGAGATGGAGGGCTCTGCCCAGGTAGAGAGATGGAGGGCTCTGCCCAGGTAGAGAGATGGAGGGCTCTGCCCAGGTAGAGAGATGGAGGGCTCTGCCCAGGTAGAGAGATGGAGGGCTCTGCCCAGGTAGAGAGATGGAGGGCTCTGCCCAGGTAGAGAGATGGAGGGCTCTGCCCAGGTAGAGAGATGGAGGGCTCTGCCCAGGTAGAGAGATGGAGGGCTCTGCCCAGGTAGAGAGATGGAGGGCTCTGCCCAGGTAGAGAGATGGAGGGCTCTGCCCAGGTAGAGAGATGGAAGGGCTCTGCCCAGGTAGAGAGATGGAGGGCTCTGCCCAGGTAGAGAGATGGGAGGGCTCTGCCCAGGTAGAGAGATGGGAGGGCTCTGCCCAGGTAGAGAGATGGGAGGGCTCTGCCCAGGTAGAGAGATGGAGGGCTCTGCCCAGGTAGAGAGATGGAGGGCTCTGCCCAGGTAGAGAGATGGAGGGCTCTGCCCAGGTAGAGAGATGGAGGGCTCTGCCCAGGTAGAGAGATGGAGGGTTCTGCCCAGGTAGAGAGATGGAGGGCTCTGCCCAGGTAGAGAGATGGAGGGCTCTGCCCAGGTAGAGAGATGGAGGGCTCTGCCCAGGTAGAGAGATGGAGGGCTCTGCCCAGGTAGAGAGATGGAGGGCTCTGCCCAGGTAGAGAGATGGAGGGCTCTGCCCAGGTAGAGAGATGGAGGGTTCTGCCCAGGTAGAGATGGAGGGCTCTGCCCAGGTAGAGAGATGATAGTTCTTACTGTTGCTGCTCCATAATGTCCTGACTATCTTGTCCCACCTATTTTTCTGTGCAACCCTGATATTCCCAAACCAGCAGGTCAAGCAGTAGGACAGAATGCTCTCAATGAATGATTTATAATAGAGAACCATGATGGTTAGATCAACATTAAAAAGTACAGCGTCCATAGGAAATACAGTCCGTTAGTCTTTCTTAAATAGCAACAGTACACTGATCCCAGGACAGCTTGTCAATGACTAGCCCAAGGTATTTGTATTACTCCACAATTGCAATGAGCTGACCTTTTATCAGTGATGGTGTGTGCATGGTAGTGTTCCATGTCCTTAGTTTTTTTATGTATTTAATATTAGATGGGATGACTCACACCAGACAGTAAAATCCTTCAGAGCCGGTCCGTGCTCCGTCTCATCCCCTAAAGGCTGAGGGAACAGAGGTCATCTGAAGGAGAGGGGTGGAAGGTAACCTATCTGGGGTGGGCCTCAAAAAGGCAGGGCTTCTATTTAAGCCTCAGCATGAGAATAATCCATGTCAATACCTGACCCCGAATGACAGGGGAGGGAAATCACCTCTACAGCATAACTAACCTCCAACACCAAAAACCACAGACGAGTGCACCAACTTCTATTTTTTTATGTTTGAATTTTTACCCCGACAAGGGATTGACAGGTTTTAAATCGATGAGGTTTAACACACACACTTACACAATCAAATGTGGTTAGGTACATCTGGCATGCAGCTGGGTAGAATCTCTACAGTGGGAAGCATATGGGGGATGCACAGGGTGGGGCTGGGTACACACACACACACACACACACACCTAACCCAACCTTCCATTACAACATAAACGTCCTTCCTCCATGGGTCACAGAGTGTGCCGGCCCAGGTCAGACCGCTGAGATCACATCACTCCTCCCCATTAGCATGACTTTGTGAAAAATCTATTCATCTGTCGATATATTAATGGGGGGGTTGCGGGACTGCTCAGTGGCTAGGTCCCTCCCTGAAAGGAGGACACAGCTACTTAGGTCAGGACAAATCAAATCAGCAGTTCAATGTTGAACAATTCATCGTTGGCCTGGCCTTAGTTGAACTGTCCAATTGTCTCCCCGATTTGTTGGATTGAGGAAGGGATTCAGTATACATATAATACACACAGTACCAGTCAAGTTTGGACACCTACTCATTCAAGAGTTTCTTTATTTTACTATTTTCTACATTGTAGAATAATAGTGAAGACATCAAAACTATGAAATAACACAGTATTTGGAATCATGTAGTAACAAAAATATATTTTATATTTGAGATTCTTCAAAGTAGCCACACTTTGCCTTGCCAGCTTTGCACACTTGGCATTCTCTCAACCAGTTTCATGAGGTAGTCACCTGGAATGCCTTTCAATTAACAAGTACGCCTTGTTAAGCTTAATTTGTGGAATTGATTTCCTTCTTAAGTCAATCAGTTGTGTTGTGACATGGTATGTATGGGTGATTTACAAAAGACAGCCCTATTTGGTAAAAGACCAAGTCCATATTATGGCAAGAACAGCTCAAATAAGCAACGAGAAACGAAAGTCCATCATTACTGTAAGACATGAAGGTCAGTCAATGTTAGGGCTGGGCAGTATACCGTAATTTACTATACACACACACACACCAGTATTTATGGACTGGTTTGGGTTCTTACGTTACCTTCTAACGGTATTTGAATGTTTTGTTTGTTAAATGTGATACGCCTTGTGTAACGTCCATTTTTATAGTTTACGCCGCTACTTGAGTCATCCCTCTCCGCTCTCTCTCTCCATACAGGCCCGTCACTCAAGGAGCACATTTGTTATTGCTTGAGAACGAGACACTTGCATTCAGTCTACAGGGTCAATGCAGTACATGCAACAATGTTGATGACGATGTTGTTTCCACTTTGATCTTAATATTAATCCACAAGCGTTCTATAATTACAATATTAGTTAGTGTTTCTTACATCTGCAGAAATTTAGTTTTAGTTTGTATTTTCTTAGCAAGTTGAGCGAAATCGTGTTAGCCACTTATGCTAATCACGAGTTAGCTGGCTAGCTAATAAAAGTACTGAGTCAGAGCAAACGTAGCTAGCTAATACAGCCTGATACCAGTACTGGTGGACGCCTAAATCAGCATGTTGTTTGTGCAACAGTATCTTCTAAATCAAAGAGGAAGAGGCGAAGCAGGAATATGTTGGCTATATGAATAAAGATTTAATGTAGACAAAGATTATGAGGTCCCCTAGGAAACACTAAACATCACTTGGGTTCCTACTCTGTCACGATAACTGGTCCATGGCATTTATTCGTTGTCATGTCAAACACTGTATTCAAAGTGCCCACCATTATTTATATTCTAACTATAGAATTAGAATAAACATTCTATTTCCATGATTCCAAAAGTTCACCCAAGTGTTCTGATCTAAATCACAACATTTGGTTAAAAATAAGGCCTAGTATTTTTGCCCATATTGTGGCAGTGTGGAAATGATCTCAAATGAGTGCAGGAAATGCAGAAATTGACAGAAATGCAGGAAATGATTGTAGGTCGAAGTTGAATTGAACAGTATAAAACAATCAAAATGGAGAAAGACCCATTGAAATCATTTAGAATATGTATGTGTTGCCACACTAGGGTCACGCATTACTCAAAGCAAATGTAGAACTTTTATTAAATCAAAAACAAAATACCGTCAACAATTTGAGAAACACCATGTGATATATTTTGGTCATATCGCCCCTTAGCCAACGTGGAACATTTTAAGAGCTTTGAAAGTTTCTTCAAGGGCAGTTGCAAAAACCATCAAGCACTATGATGAAACTGGCTCTCACGAGGACCACCACAGGAAAGGAAGACCCAGAGTTACCTCTGCTGCAGAGGATTTCATTAGAGTTAACTGCACCTCAGATTGCAGCCCAAATAAATACTTAATTGAGTTCAAGTAACAGACACATCAACAGATCAGAGGAGACTGTGAATCAGGCCTTCATGGTCAAATTGCTGAAAAGAAACCACTACTAAAGGACACCAATAAGAAGAGACTTGCTTGGGCCAAGAAACAAGAACAATTGACAGACCAGTGGAAATCTGTCCTTTGGTCTGATGAGTCCAAATTTGAGATTTTTGGTTCCAACCGCAATGTTTTTGGAAGACGCAGAGTAGGTAAACGGATGATCTCCACATGTGTAGTTCCCACTGTGAAGCATGGAGGAGATGGTGTGATGTGTGGGAGTGCTTTCCTGGTGACACTGTGCTTTATTTAGAAGTGCTCAGCATATGTGGGACCTCCTTCAAGACTGTTGGAAAAGTATTCCAGGTGAAGCTGGTTGAGAGAATGTCAAGAATGTGCAAAGCTGTCATCAAGGTAAAGGGTGGCTACTTTGAAGAATCTAAATATATATTTAGATTTGTTTAACACTTTTTTGGTTATTACATGATTCCATGTGTTATTTCATAGTTTTGATATCTCCACTATTATTCTACAATGTTGAAAATAGTAACAAAGAAAAACCCTTGAGTGAGTAGGTGTCTAAATTTTTGACTCGTACTGTATATATGGTGTAATGTATTGGGCCCCTATAGATCAGAACATCTGGGTCGTGTTCATTTGGAACCAAATGGAACAAACCTGACAATCAAGGAGGGGCCTATCTGAATCTATCCAATAAGAAACCCTAAATTGTATATTTTCTGTTGCAAACTATTTTGCTACATTGTGACCTATTCAACACGGCATTGGGTTGAGACCGGACGGACCGTGGCTGGGGACCAGGGGGGGGGCGGACCGTGGCTGGGGACCAGGGGGGGGGCGGACCGTGGCTGGGGACCAGGGGGGGGCGGACCGTGGCTGGGGACCAGGGGGGGACGGTCCGTGGCTGGGGACCGGGGGGGGCGGACCGTGGCTGGGGACCGGGCGGGGGCGGACCGTGGCTGGGGACCGGTCCGTGGCTGGGGACCGGTCTTGGGCTGGGGACCAGGGGGGGACGGTCCGTGGCTGGGGACCAGGGGGGGGGGGGGACCGTGGCTGGGGACCAGGGGGGGGGGGGGACCGTGGCTGGGAACGGTCCGTGGCTGGGGACCAGGGGGGGGGGGGGGGGGGGGGTGAACCGTGGCTGGGGACGGTCCGTGGCTGGGGACCAGGGGGGGACGGTCCGTGGCTGGGGACCAGGGGGGGGGGGGACCGTGGCTGGGGACGGTCCGTGGCTGGGGACCGGGGGGGGGGGGGGGGGGTGAACCGTGGCTGGGGACGGTCCGTGGCTGGGGACCAGGGGGGGGGGGCGGTCCGTGGCTGGGGACCAGGGGGGGGGGCGGACCGTGGCTGGGGACCAGGGGGGGCGGTCCGTGGCTGGGTACCATGGGGACCAGGGGGGGACGGTCTTGGGCTGGGGACCAGCGTGGTGGTGAAGTGCTTAAAAAGGTAAGGGATTTGTAGGAGGGCCAGGCAACAGGTTTCAAAGTCTTAGCAACAGGCAACCCACCCAACACAAATTGTAACATTCCTCCCTCTACTCTGGCAGGAACGTTCTCTTTTAATTTCCTGGAAAAATGTCACATTGAAATAAGAGGTGGGCCTCCAGCCCAAGATGTGCGCCATCTGACAACATCCAATTTAGTCGTCGCCAAAATCCTCACGCCAGGACTTTTCTCAAACGCAGGGCTCATCTAAAATTATCCCCTGCCTGGGCGATGTCGATTAAATTATTTGTCTTAGTCCAACCTGGAGACGTGTGTCTAGTCAAACGGCAGAGGAGATTGTGAGAGGAACATTTAGTCGGAATGGAAGAGAAAGGAAAAGAGCTGGCAGTAACAGAGGGTAGCTACTCGAAGAACTGTGATGTTACACGTTTCTCCAGTACTGTTTAACACCCACACACAGAGGCACGCCCACACTAGCTAGAACGGTGCCATCAGAAACTACTGACTGCCTGTGTAAGATTATATCAGGTAGTAATAAGTCTCTCTCCCTCCTTCACCCACACGGTCTCTCTCCCTCCTTCACCCACGCGGTCTCTCTCCCTCCTTCACCCACGCGGTCTCTCTCCCTCCTTCACCCACGCGGTCTCTCTCCCTCCTTCACCCACGCGGTCTCTCTCCCTCCTTCACCCACACAGTCTCTCTCCCTCCTTCACCCACGCGGTCTCTCTCCCTCCTTCACCCACACGGTCTCTCTCCCTCCTTCACCCACACGGTCTCTCTCCCTCCTTCACCCACACGGTCTCTCTCCCTCCTTCACCCACACGGTCTCTCTCCCTCCTTCACCCACACAGTCTCTCTCCCTCCTTCACCCACGCGGTCTCTCTCCCTCCTTCACCCACACGGTCTCTCTCCCTCCTTCACCCACAGGGTCTCTCTCCCTCCTTCACCCACACAGTCTCTCTCCCTCCTTCACCCACGCGGTCTCTCTCCCTCCTTCACCCACACAGTCTCTCTCCCTCCTTCACCCACACAGTCTCTCTCCCTCCTTCACCCACACAGTCTCTCTCCCTCCTTCACCCACACGGTCTCCCCACTCAGATTCTGCCTAACCTACACCCCCCCACGGTCTGCCTACCCCCCCAGTCTGTCTAGTGCCTAACACACAGTAGGGGATATCAGCGGTCTGCTCTCGACTCCTGATATGATGGGAACTAAATAACACTGTCGACTTGAGTGGTGGGAGGAAGACAGTCACAGTGATGGAGAGAACACACAGACACACAGGAGACTCCTGACAGCGTGTGACGTGAGACTCTTCACTGCTTCCAAAACACCCTAGGCCTCAGCTCTCACTCCGCCTTCGGGTTTCTGCACTTTTCTTCTCTCGTTCACAGTTCCAAGAAAATGTCACACTCCCAGGTCTCAGAGCAGACTGGCCTTCTTGAGCTACGGTGAAGGCTAGATACATTTCCACTGTTAAGAGGAAACTAATGTTAAAAGGTCTAAGAACAAACAAGTGAGAGAGAGGTTTAACGGCATTAGGATAAGAGAGGGCTAGTTTAGAATGACAGCATACAGACTAATATCCTGCTTGACCAGGACATCAATAACTCGGCCTACATAACCTCCTGACTCTGTTGTCAACACTTCCCCTGAGCAGGACAACACACAACTGGTCAACCGAAAGCTAAAGTTGAGACAGACTAGAAGTAGTCCTAAATCAAGTCCTTGGCAGTATTTTGTCGGCGCACAACAATGACAGTATGTAAGGAGCCCAGGTTCAGACAAGGACTGTCAGTCTACGTCTGGCTGCCTTCCTTTCAGATGGTATATTGAGCCTGAAAGGAGGGTGAAGAAACTCATCTCTTTTTAGGAGGAGCTGGAGGAGGCTGTGTAGAACGTTAGCTGTCTGATCAGTCAATGGTGCAGCATGGACCACATAGGCCTATAGAGAAAGGGGGCAGCATGGACCACATAGGCCTATAGAGAAAGGGGCCAGCATGGACCACATAGGCCTATAGAG
This sequence comes from Salvelinus fontinalis, assembly GCF_029448725.1. NCBI lineage: Eukaryota > Metazoa > Chordata > Actinopteri > Salmoniformes > Salmonidae > Salvelinus > Salvelinus fontinalis. The sequence goes on along the minus strand of NC_074679.1, from coordinate 13,903,726 downwards.
AAAAGGGGCAGCATGGACCACATAGGCCTATAGAGAAAGGGGGCAGCATGGACCACATAGGCCTATAGAGAAAGGGGGCAGCATGGACCACATAGGCCTATAGAGAAAGGGGGCAGCATGGACCACATAGGCCTATAGAGAAAAGGGGCAGCATGGACCACATAGGCCTATAGAGAAAGGGGCCAGCATGGACCACATAGGCCTATAGAGAAAGGGGGCAGGGGTAGTGCTATACTGCTAACCCATGTACTATGGAGAGAGTGACAACACGACAGGCACACAACTGAAGGGGGAAAAGCTTGATCGCTGACGGCTAGCGTGTCACACTGTCAGTCTGCTTTAGTCCTCCTGCCGTAAAATCCCCTCTTTCTCCATCCCTCCCCCGCTCATTGAGCACGGCGAGCGCTAATGCTTTTCTCCCCCTGCTGTCGTTCCTTCCTAGTAGGCCAATTCCTCACGTCACTCAGCAGTAAGAGATCACATTCTCACCCACACATGAACCTAAACCCCTCCCCAAGAGGTTTGCAGAGCCAGGAGAAGTAGGCTCCGACTAAAGGCAAAAGACAAGGAAATAAAAATAGAATGTGCTTTACATGTACATGTGAGCACTGAGCAGACTGCATCTAGTGGGGGCTCTCTGTTGACCCAGTGAAAACACAATCAAGTCTAGTCGTAGAGTAAACGGGTAGAGACAGGAGAGGGAGGATTCAGTCATGGAAAGCTTATACAGGAGGGAGGGAGAACAATATTTGTCAGAGGTGCAAAGATGATGACATAGGGCAGCAATTAAAAACACTGCAGAGCGTCATAGGTCTCTCAGTGTTCCCAAACTATGGGGCGCAGGGGACAGAGTCCCCGCCCCAAAAATAAACAAACATTTCAGGAACTCAGTCAGGCTTTCAACTTACTCTTGACAATGTTAATATTAGAATGCACAAGGTGTCATTTCAAAATTGGGTAGTGCATCAGTTTCCCTCGTCGTCATCGCAGACTTTAGAGAGCTAGTTGTAACTTGTCAGTAGACTTGGGCGGTATCCAGATTACACGGAACAGAGGAGAAGACAGAGGAGGAAGAGCAGCATGTGTACACGGAACAGAGGAGGAAGAGCAGCATGTGTACACGGAACAGAGGAGGAAGAGCAGCATGTGTACACGGAACAGAGGAGGAAGAGCAGCATGTGTACACGGAACAGAGGAGGAAGAGCAGCATGTGTACACGGAACAGAGGAGGAAGAGCAGCATGTGTACACGGAACAGAGGAGGAAGAGCAGCATGTGTACACGGAACAGAGGAGGAAGAGCAGCATGTGTACACGGAACAGAGGAGGAAGAGCAGCATGTGTACACGGAACAGAGGAGGAAGAGCAGCATGTGTACACGGAACAGAGGAGGAAGAGCAGCATGTGTACACGGAACAGAGGAGGAAGAGCAGCATGTGTACACGGAACAGAGGAGGAAGAGCAGCATGTGTACACGGAACAGAGGAGGAAGAGCAGCATGTGTACACGGAACAGAGGAGGAAGAGCAGCATGTGTACACGGAACAGAGGAGGAAGAGCAGCATGTGTACACGGAACAGAGGAGGAAGAGCAGCATGTGTACACGGAACAGAGGAGGAAGAGCAGCATGTGTACACGGAACAGAGAAGGAAGAGCAGCATGTGTACACGGAACAGAGGAGGAAGAGCAGCATGTGTACACGGAACAGAGGAGGAAGAGCAGCATGTGTACACGGAACAGAGGAGAAATGTAACCCGCTAGTAGGAAGCACAGATACAAATAAAAATGGCAGCTGTAGAGACAACTCACCCAAAGCTCTGACTTCTGTCAGAAAGCCATTGTAAGACACCTGATGGCAAACATTTAGTAGTGAAATGCATAAGTGTAACTTCGTCACCTCATGTGCACAGCAGAGACTCACTGATAGACACAGAAACCTATGACCTCATCAGCTCCCGCCGTCTCCCGCTGTGCTGTTTACAAACACGTGTCTGGTTCCCCAACTGGGGAACTATGAAATCTTAATAATGTTAAATAATGTGACAGGTGAAATTAATAACGCAACCTGCTTAATCTCCTAACATAATACCTGCAGGCAACTTGTGTAATAAGTATCTACACATTTTATGAAAAGCCATAATTTCCCAAATACCCTGGAATACGGTCCAATGTCCAGATCAACTAGCCCAAGTCAGCTAATGTTTTTTATTAGCTCGGTTGATTTTGTTGTAGTGTTCGAGTCACTCAAATATCACATGAAAACACGTAAGGCATGGCAAAATTTGTTGAATTGCGAAAATGACCTTTAAAATAGTGGAAAAAAATATATATAAATTGAACCCACCCCATGGCAATCATTAGTACATCTAAAAATAGAGTTCCATCGGGACGTTTTAATTGCTTTGTCCTCATCCTGCTGCAGCATTCTGGAAGCTTCTGTCCTCCTGACCTCCCTGAGCTCTCACATCAGGTGTGCATGCGTGTCCCTCACAGTAGACAGCAGGAGAAATGGGTGATATTTGAGGAGACCTCTTGTAAAAAATATATTTTGCGCCGAAACCTTAAGAGTTTGACGCACCCGTGTATCAATTGAAGTAATATAATCAAATAAATCCCCATCAAAAATCTGTCAGTTTAAGATACACACACTATGAGAAACACTATATAAAATCCGGGCTCCCGAGTGGCACAGTGGTCTAAGGCACTGTCTCAGTGCTAGAGGCGTCACAACTGTATCACATTTGGCCCAGCGTCGTCCGCGTTTGGCTGGTGTAGGACGCCATTGTAGATATGAATTTGTTCTTATTAACTGACTTGCCTAGTTAAAACCTGTTTGGGATAGGGGGCAGCAAGTGTGCCCAGAGTAAACTGCCTGTTACTCAGGCCCAGAAGCTAATGATATGCATATAGTGTGTAGATTTGGATAAAAAACACTAAAGTTTCCAAAACTGTTAAAAAAAAATGTCTTTGAGTATAACAGAACTCAAATAGCCTGAGAAAAAACCCAACTAGAAAGTGAGAAATTGTATTTTTTCAATTCAGCCTCTATCTAATATCAAGTGTCTGTGGGGTCAAATTGCACTTCCCAAGGCTTCCAGCAGATGTCAACAGTCTTTAGAAGTTGTTTCCAGACTTCTATTGAGAAAGGGAGTCGATTAAGACCAGTTTGGTTAGGTGGCTCGCTCGAGGACAATGGGATGTTGACCTCTCGGGCGCGCCGGTCATTCCTTTTCCTCTGTAATGGAAACGCTATTGTCCGGTTGTATTATTACTGCATATTTATGATAAAAAGACCCTAAGGATTGACTGAAAACATAATTTGACATGTTTTTACGAACTGTAATGAAGCTTTTTAACTTTGTCTAGATAATGGTAATGCGTTCTGTGCTTTTGGATTAGTGGACTAAACGCGCAAACAAAACTGAGTTATTTGGACATAAAGATGGACTTTATCGAACAAAAACAAACATTTCTTGTAGAACTGGGAGTCTTGCGACTGCATTCCGACGAAGATCAGCAAAGGTAAGAAGATTTATAACGCAATTTCTGGCTTTTGTTGACTCCACATCTTGGCGGGTAACTGTATAGCTTGCTTTGATGGCTCATTGCTGTACTCAGAATACTGAATAATGTGCTTTTGCCGGAACAGCTACTTTGAAATCTGACAAAGCGTTTGCAATAGAAAGAAGTGTATCTTTTATTCTGTGTAAAACACTTGTATCTTTCATCAAAGTATATGATGAGTATTTCTGTAAATTGATGTGGCTCTGTGCAAATTCACGGGATGTTTTGGAGGCAAAGCCAAATGTAAACTGAGGTTTCTGGATATAAATATGAACTTGATCGAACAAAACATACATGTATTGTGTAACATGTCCCGGGAGTGTCATCTGATGAAGAATATCAAAGGTTAGTGATTCATTTTATCTCTATTTCTGCTTTTTGTGACTCCTCTCTTTGGTTGGAAAATGGCTATGTGCTTTCTGTGACTAGGTGCTGACCTAACATAATGATATGTTGTGCTTTCGCCGAAAAGTATTTTTGAAACACTGTGGTTGGATTAACGAGAAGTGTATCTTTAAAATGGTGTATAATACATGTTTGAATTTGGCGCCCTGCAATTTCACTGGCTGTTGGCGAGGGGTTCCATTCCCAGACAGGTTAAATAAATGTTAAATACATTTTAAAAAGAGACAAAAAATTATGTGGACTCTGATATTTCAGCCACATCTGTTGCTGACAGGTGTATAAGATTGAGCACCCAGCCATGCAATCTCCATAGACAAATTGGCAGTAGAATGGCCTTACTGAAGAGCTCAGTGACTTTCAACGTGGCACTGTCATCCTTTCCAACAAGTCAGTTCGTCAAATTTCTGCCCTGCAAGAGCTTCCCCGATCAAATGTAAGTGACGTTATTCTGAAGTGGAAACATCTAGGAGCAACAACGGCTCTGCCGCAAATTGGTAGGCCACAAATGCTCACAGAACAGGACTGCCGAGTACTGAAGCGTGTTGCACATAAAATACATCTGTCCTCTGTTGCAACACTCACTACCAAGTTCCAAACTGCTTCTGGACACAACGTCAGCACAAAAACTGTTAGTCTGGAGCAGTGGAAACGAGTTCTCTGGAATGATGAATCACGCGTCACCATCTGGCAGTCCGAATCTGGGTTCAGCGGATGCCAGGAGAACGGCTACCTGCCCCAATGCATAGTGCCAACTGTAAAGTTTGGTGGAGGAGGAATAATGGTCTGGGGATGTTTTCCATGGTTCGGGCTAGGCCCCTTAGTTCCAGTGAATACAATGACATTCTATATGATTCTGTGCTTCCAAAGTTGTGGCAACAGTTTGGGGAAGGCCCTGTCCTGTTTCAGCATGACAATGTCCCCATGCACAAAGCGAAGTCCATGGTTTGTCTAGATCAGTGTGGAAGAACTTGACTGGCCTGCACAGAGCACTGACCTTTGGAGATGGATTGGAACACCAACTGTGAGCCTGGTCTAATCACCCAACATCAGTGCCCAACCTCACTAATGCTCTTGTGGCTGAATGGAAGCAAGTCCCTGCAGCAATGTTCCAACATCTAGTGGAAAGCCTTCTCAGAAGAGTGGAGGCTGTTATAGCAGCAAGGGGCGGACTCCATATTAATGCCCATGATTTTGGAATGAGATGTCCGACGAGCAGGTGTCTACATACACTACATGACTAAGTATCTGAGACATCCTACAAACCTGTCTTCTCATGAAAAACATCTGAAGCAACCGAACGGTTTGGCCAACAAACTAATACGACAGCTCGGAAAAGACTCACGAAAACGATGTTCTCCGCTTTCCTCTACGATCCCCACAAGTGGCATAGGACTCGTCTGAAGATAACTGCTACAAGTGTTACAGGACTCGTCTGGAGATAACTCCTACAAGTGTTACAGGACTCGTCTGGAGATAACTCCTACAAGTGTTACAGGACTCGTCTGGAGATAACTCCTACAAGTGTTACAGGACTCGTCTGGAGATAACTCCTACAAGTGTTACAGGACTCGTCTGGAGATGACTCGTCTGAAGATAACTCCTACAAGTGTTACAGGACTCGTCCGGAGATGACTCGTCTGAAGATAACTCCTACAAGTGAATGGAAGTACGGAGGTAGTTTTGTGCCAACAAAAATAAAGGGGTTAAATGTGTTTCTACAGAATATTTCCTGAGCTGTCTATCTCCTTGATATAGGACACTTCAAAACCTTATGATTTACTGTCTTTGACAGTTATGAATGCGTTATTCAATGCATTTCTATGGGATTTAGTAAATGACCAAATTCAATACGAAACTATTTTTTTTATATACCTAACAGGGTCCTAAAAATCACTAAATGATCCATTGTATGACCATCTTAAAACATGTCCATATGTTCGCTTAGTAGACCCCCCGACACACCGCTTACACTTTGAGGCTAATGAAAGACGATGCAATTGTAATTATAGACAATTTATAGTCACATTCTCATTAAATAATCTGTGTCACTTAATTTCAACATATTGATACAGAGATAAAACTGTTGATTTGTAAAGTTCAAATAGATTAGTCTTGCCCATCACAATATTTCAATGTCAAACATCACGCTATTCGATTTAGATGATATAAAAACGTCCCAACCATAATGGTTGATTGTGTGTGGTATTTCCAGGCAGTACGATCAGCTTCTCTGGCTAAAACAGCTTTAAACTCTGATTACTGGGCATTAAGCCCCTAATACCCAGCACCTGAGAACGAAGGATCCCAACACCAATTAAACCTGAGCCCTCTCACCCGGGCAGCCCCTCTCACCCGGGCAGCCCCTCTCACCCGGGCAGCCCCTCTCACCCGGGCAGCCCCTCTCACCCGGGCAGCTCCTCTCACCCGGGCAGCTCCTCTCACCCGGGCAGCCCCTCTCACCCGGGCAGCTCCTCTCACTCAAACTGGATTCACCTAATCTACTCTGAAATAAAAAATAATAAAACTGGGATAGGTTCCAGGGAGACAGAGATAGATCATGTCTCCCGCTGCACACAGGAGCAACGACAGCAGATGAGGGAGAGAGGCAAGGATGGCACATGACCGCTACTAAAATACACAGCGGTGGTGGTGGCTGAGACGAGCCTTCGCTGAGGTACAAGTTTTTCCACTTTGAAGTGGCGCACTTTATCACAAAGCACCGCAGTGAAGGGATTTGGCCTTTAATGCAATCCCTTCCTTTTATTCAGTCCACAGACTACTTGGTCCAAAGCGACACTCCACTTCAACAGTTAAGGCTTTGCGGCGGAAGGCATGAGAAAGGGTTCTTAAAGAAGGTGAACAAAAATATAGTATGTGGGCGATAGAGCCATGAAAACGTCTGCATTTCTGCTCTTATCAAGGACCCACAGCTGTCTCGTCGATTAAAACCTTTAGTGCTATTGTCCCTCTATGATCCGACTTAACGGCCTATAGGCAGATGGGTCCGTTCATGTGTGAGCGTTCCATACAGAATGTTCGAAACGCCCAAAACTGTACAAGTCGTCACATTTTCAACATCAACAGGGAGAAAACATCTTCGGAACAATTTATACCAGCTATGAGGATGCATAGATAGCACCGTTTTGTTCAAATCAGGGCGTTTGCAAAAAATAGCGCAAGATGTGTGAGACAGATGATGGCAAATGATAGGCAGGCCTCAACCTTCTCAGACCCACTTTATTACACACAGACCAGCCTATCCCAATCCCTGAGTCAGGGTCCGATGTAATTGCTGTCCGAAAACTAAATGAAAGCACTAAACGGCCAGTGAAATGCATGACACTGCAGTTTCCTGGGCCAGCAGGGAGAGATTTACGTTTGCAGGATTCTCCTAAGCAGTCAGAGTAAAAACCTCCGGCGTCAGGTCTTTGAGCAGATAGGCTACTCAATAAATGACTGGAGTAACAAGGCCTCTCAATCCTCCTCCTCCCTCTGCTTCTCTCCTGGGCCCCGAGTGAGCCAAGGAGGACGACATACACAACCACACAAATTGGGTTTGATTGTTCTACGATTTCCGCTGGTTCCCAACACACACATGCGGCTGCAGAAATTGGGCAGGGACAAAGCCCGCGTGGAGTAGAGAACACACACATCACGTCCAAGCAGTGCGTTCCGCTCTATGGTCGCCAATAACGACTGGGTGCTGAGACGCTTATGTAACGGCAGAGAAGGCACACTGACAACTGGACTGTTCGGTGTACTGTGCAGGTCCAATGTGGATCATTTCTACTGACTCCCCAAACCACATGCATATACAGAAAATAAACAGAACTGGTGGGGGAAAAAATGTACTAAATGAGTCTTCGGTGTTTGTAGCCACGGCTCTCCAGAGAGGCAGAACACAACACACAGAAATAACACCAGAGGGGTAAATCGCCTAGGAGCAGAAACTGTACAAATAACACCAGGAAATAGTATCTAGCCATTTAAACAAACATAACTGTTTTGGAGATGGTAGCCTTTCCGGTTGGGGCGGAAAAAACTGTTTAAATCTCCATTTCTCTTTCTTCCTCCCCTTCCAGTGGAAGCATTCCAACATTAAGCCAGTGGTTTGTGGTGGCTGTGATTGGGTAGATGCGTTGTGTTGGTGTTGTGATGGAAGACAGAGCCATTCTTTATTAACATCTCAGTGCTTTGAGGTTGCCTAGCAGCAGAAAATCTGCCAAACATGATGTGGCTTAACGTGACTCTTGGCATTGGCGATGGGTTGCGGCAGCATGACGAATTCAATAGGATGTGTCATAGCCAGTTAGCGTGTCGATTAGACAATGAAAACAGACAGACACAGGAGGACTGGAGAAATAGGCTGCCACACATTTGGATCCCACAGCGTTGGTGAATCTCCAGGCCCGTGTGAAGTTCCACAGACTGAAATCAGCCTGCTGCTGTCTATTTCCTATATCCTGTTGGCAAAAAAACAATAAGCAGTGAGATTAACCCTGGCGTGTCTGGGGAAGTCTGACTGGACAGCCAGAGAATAGGAGAGACCTGAGACAATTGACTAAAGGAGATCTTAGCAAATTTAGCAATTTAGTTTCATTTTCAGCCTAAATCCATCGCAGGGGAGGAGCTTTGGCCAGATCTCCAATTCTTGCAAAACAAAAAGACCCAAACCTGGACATTTGTGTGAGCGGTCCTAAAGACGAGCTCTCCTCCCAGTATCAAGCCCATTACCACATCTGAAAGCTAAAGAGCGAACAGTCAGTCTCCGGATCTCTGCAGAGCCGTTACGCCCTGCAGCTAAAATCAGAACAGGGGACCACATGTGATGTGGAACTGCTTTATGGGGCTGGGTGCCAGTGGGGGGCACGGTATCAGCTCAATGAGGCATGGGAGTGCCCGTTTCCCACACGGAGAGGGGTCTACGGCGCCAGCCTCCTGTACTCATGAGGGCCGGCTCAGTGCATAATGGGGGCTCGTTGTTAATGGCCGCCATGGGGGCAGGTGTTCATTACTCTCTGCGTGGAAGTCATTTAGGAAGACACCCTGGGGGGATCACTTGCTATGAAGCCCAATCGCCCTCCGCGCTACAAGCAGCCATTACTGGGTAATGGAAAATAGGCCTAAGACACGCACAAAACACATACACGCTGCCCTTGACATCACTATTGGGTCCCTCCCATAGGCAACATTCGTATAGAACAACAGTAATACAAGGGAGGTAGAGCTTGATGCCAATGCTAACGGTCCACTCAGCAAGTTCTGCAAATGACGCAATTTGCCAGCTCAGCGGAACTAGTCAGTCATTCTGATGCACCCAAATGCAAACACTTCTTAAGACAGAACTTCTACTGCTGATTTGCTTCCATGGAAAAAGGGTAGGATATGTAGCGTTAGATTGGAAAGGGTAGGATATGTAGCGTTAGATTGGAAAGAGTAGGATATGTAGCGTTAGATTGTAAAGGGTAGGATATGTAGCGTTAGATTGGAAAGGGTAGGATATGTAGCGTTAGATTGGAAAGGGTAGGATATGTAGCGTTAGATTGGAAAGGGTAGGATATGTAGCGTTAGATTGGAAAGGGTAGGATATGTAGCGTTAGATTGGAAAGGGTAGGATATGTAGCGTTAGATTGGAAAGGGTAGGATATGTAGCGTTAGATTGGAAAGGGTAGGATATGTAGCGTTAGATTGGAAAGGGTAGGATATGTAGCGTTAGATTGGAAAGGGTAGGATATGTAGCGTTAGATTGGAAAGGGTAGGATATGTAGCGTTAGATTGGAAAGGGTAGGATATGTAGCGTTAGATTGGAAAGGGTAGGATATGTAGCGTTAGATTGGAAAGGGTAGGATATGTAGCGTTAGATTGGAAAGGGTAGGATATGTAGCGTTAGATTGGAAAGGGTAGGATATGTAGCGTTAGATTGGAAAGGGTAGGATATGTAGCGTTAGATTGGAAAGGGTAGGATATGTAGCGTTAGATTGTTAAATGACTACTGCCGCGCGTTCCAGAGTAGCTTTCAGGGGACAGGTGTCAAACTGTTTCCGTTCATCTGTTGGGATACTTTTGGGGGGTACCCTTTAAGCAGCATAACAAAAGAACCAACACAGGCAGCCACTGTCGAGACAAACTTGTAAAAAGGGTGCAGAGACGCGACACAGACTGACTCAAACTGGGGTATTAATCTCACGAAACACACTCACTGTTTATTATCAAGGGAACTCATTCCACCTGCCACTGAATTTGTGCACACAAGCAAACGTGAGACCTGCACTGTGTGACCTGCACTGTGTGCTCCACTATGCAGTCTCACTCCCTTGGTTGATGTTAACCCACTTCACCACGTTCAGTGTGTCAGCTGATCCAGCACGACACAAACACATCATCGCCCCCTCACCTAATTCAGTCTGGCCTCAGGCACACACCCCCACTAAAACATCAGTGTGACTGCTTTAGAGGAGAATACATTTACATTACATTTAAGTCATTTAGCAGACGCTCTTATCCAGAGCGACTTACAAGTACATACATTCATACTTTTTTTGTACTGGCCCCCCGTGGGAATCGAACCCACAACCCTGGCGTTGCAAGCGCCATGCTCTACCAACTGAGCTACACGGATCCTAATACAGGATCTCTGCTGTAAGTATGCTAAGATATGAGATAGTGAGAAACAGAATGTTGGTCTGATTGTGTGTCTGTTGAGGTGAATCGACAGAGGCAGACAGAAGCCTTGGCCCAGTTGTTTTCACTGGAAGGCTTGTAAGCAATCGCCTCATAGTCAGGGGAAGCCTTTCCTCTCAGTGCTGGCCAGGGCAGAGCAGCAAGGCTGTGGGGGAGGGGCGACACTTCCTGTCAACTAGTACAAACAGACTCCTCAAGACTTCAGAGAAGAGTCAATGTTATGACAATGACATCAAGTTGAAAGCCAGGCGGACTGTTGCTTTGCGTTCATTGCTTGTGTCAGGCTGAAAACAAACTTGGGAAACAGTCTCTCTCATACAGAAGCAGGAAGCCAGCATAACCCCCTCAGCCACACAACAATGACAGGAAAGGTCCAGCTGTCAGAAGAGGAAGGAAGAAACCTCTCTCTTAATGTGTCAAGAACAGATAACCAATACCCTGCTTCCTCCCCAAGCATGAACCGCCCTCACGTCATCCTACGATCTCCACCACCAACAGCCTGTCATAGACGGCTAACCACCCCCCCCTCCCCAAAAATGAGACTTCCCCTTAACCGGTCCTTCATTCTCCCCTCGATCGAAGGACGCTTGCAACCTGCAGTCTTACAAACGGCCTCCACAAAGGCAGCTAAATGGGGAAATATCACTCAAAAGGGCGGAGCAGGGCAAGTATTGTCAGTGTCGATTGGGCTTTTTTCCCTCGAGCCGGACAGAGGCGTTCTTATCTGTGCCTTTGCAATAGGCTGTCATTTGTCCAGCAGGTAGAAAGCAGGCCTTGTGACTGTGGGGGCGAGGGGGCGAGAAGAGCAGAGGGTTAGCTCCTTTGTCTGTTTATTATTTCATCCTCAATTGGTGGGAAGCGTGAGAGACGAGGAAGCACGAAAGCATTCCTTTGGCTTTAATTAGCAGGAAATCAGGTCAGGCCAAGACAGGGAGCTTTTACACCCGGGCCAGGGGGGCAGCCGGGGAGCGACAAACTGCCATTGTGCAATTTAATGGTCGTCATTCATGTGTGATGATGCCACGGGCATGGAGTGCCTAGACAACAACCTAGGACTATGTTCGTAACGAGAATATTCAACACATGAAGTCACATGCAATTTCATGTTCACTTCACAAACATAACAACATGCTGCGTACTAGAAGCTGACATAACTGTGCAACTCTAGTAGAACCGGTCATAACCAAAACATGACACAACTTGTTGTCCAACAGTGGCTGTAAGAGAGAACGCCAGCCTCAGATCTTTGTCTGGTCTTCCCCAGTCAGCCTAGTACGCAAAACCACCAGTCTGTGTCTGCTGAGAACAGACTGACACCGTTTGGGTCTGTTTGTTTGCTGGGCTGGTCCGAAAGGCACAGAGCTGAACTCGTACAGGCAGAAACACATGTTTGGGGAAAAGGGATGGCAGAAGTGGGTCAGGATGTCATAGCAACAGTCAAACAAAATGTCCACCATGATCCGACAGCAGTGAGTCAGGATAGCCATCACGGAGTTCCTGAGACTACTTAAGTGTTTAGGCATTGATCGTCTTTAGAGTGCTAGTGTCTGATGAGAAAGGGAGGAAGGAGAGGAGGGCAGGGTCATCTGGTGTGTCGTGGTGGAGAGACCCAGAGCTGCAGAGGCTGGTGTAGAGACCCAGAGCTGCAGAGGCTGGTCTGCCTGGGTGGTGGAGACGCAGAGCTGCAGAGGCTGGTGTAGAGACCCAGAGCTGCAGAGGCTGGTCTGCCTGGGTGGTGGAGACGCAGAGCTGCAGAGGCTGGTCTGTAGAATGGGTGACCCAGGGTTAATGCAAACAGACAGAGCCCGTTACAGGCCTTTAATGTCAGCACTGGTCTTCAGATGAAAGAGGAGACGTACCCCTCTGGCTGAATTACTGCCATGCGAGAGGAGAGGGGAGAGAAAACAGAGCGATAGAGAGAGAGCAGTAGAGGGGAGAGAAAACAGAGCGAGAGAGAGAGAGAGCAGTAGAGGGGAGAGAAAACAGAGCGAGAGAGAGAGCAGTAGAGGGGAGAGAAAACAGAGCGAGAGAGAGAGAGCAGTAGAGGGGAGAGAAAACAGAGCGAGAGAGAGAGCAGTAGAGGGGAGAGAAAACAGAGCGAGAGAGAGAGCAGTAGAGGGGAGAGAAAACAGAGCGAGAGAGAGAGAGAGCAGTAGAGGGGAGAGAAAACAGAGCGAGAGAGAGAGCAGTAAAGGGGAGAGAAAACAGAGCGAGAGAGAGAGCAGTAGAGGGGAGAGAAAACAGAGCGAGAGAGCAGTAAAGGGGAGAAAAAACAGAGCGAGAGAGAGAAAGCTGTAGCGGGGAGAGAAAACAGAGCGAGAGAGAGACAGCAGTAGAGGGGAGAGAAAACAGAGCGAGAGAGAGAGAGCAGTAGAGGGGAGAGAAAACAGAGCGAGAGAGAGAGAGCAGTAGAGGGGAGAGAAAACAGAGCGATAGAGAGAGAGCAGTAGAGGGGAGAGAAAACAGAGCGAGAGAGAGAGCAGTAGAGGCGAAAGAAAACAGAGCGAGAGAGAGAGCAGTAGAGGCGAAAAGACAGAGCGAGAGAGAGAGCAGTAGAGGGGAGAGAAAACAGAGCGAGAGAGAGAGCAGTAGAGGGGAGAGAAAACAGAGGGAGAGAGAGAGAGAGCAGTAGAGGGGAGAGAAAACAGAGCGAGAGAGAGAGCAGTAGAGGGGAGAGAAAACAGAGCGAGAGAGAGAGCAGCAGAGGGGAGAGAAAACAGAGCGAGAGAGAGAGAGAGCAGTAGAGGGGAGAGAAAACAGAGCGAGAGAGAGAGCAGCAGAGGCGAAAAGACAGAGCGAGAGAGAGAGCAGTAGAGGCGAAAAGACAGAGCGAGAGAGAGAGCAGTAGAGGGGAGAGAAAACAGAGCGAGAGAGAGAGAGAGCAGTAGAGGGGAGAGAAAACAGAGGGAGAGAGAGAGAGAGCAGTAGAGGGGAGAGAAAACAGAGCGAGAGAGAGAGAGAGCAGTAGAGGGGAGAGAAAACAGAGCGAGAGAGAGAGCAGTAAAGGGGAGAGAAAACAGAGCGAGAGAGAGAGCAGTAGAGGGGAGAGAAAACAGAGCGAGAGAGCAGTAAAGGGGAGAAAAAACAGAGCGAGAGAGAGAAAGCTGTAGCGGGGAGAGAAAACAGAGCGAGAGAGAGACAGCAGTAGAGGGGAGAGAAAACAGAGCGAGAGAGAGAGAGCAGTAGAGGGGAGAGAAAACAGAGCGAGAGAGAGAGAGCAGTAGAGGGGAGAGAAAACAGAGCGAGAGAGAGAGAGAGAGCAGTAGAGGGGAGAGAAAACAGAGCGAGAGAGAGAGCAGTAGAGGGGAGAGAAGACAGAGAGCAGTAGAGGGGAGAGAAGACAGAGAGCAGTAGAGGGGAGAGAAGACAGAGCGAGAGAGAGAGCAGTAGAGGGGAGAGAAGACAGAGCGAGAGAGCAGTAGAGGGGAGAGAAAACAGAGCGAGAGAGAGAGCAGTAGAGGGGAGAGAAAACAGAGCGAGAGAGAGAGCAGTAGAGGGGAGAGAAGACAGAGAGCAGTAGAGGGGAGAGAAGACAGAGCGAGAGAGAGAGAGCAGTAGAGGGGAGAGAGAGAGCAGTAGAGGGGAGAGAAGACAGAGCGAGAGAGAGAGCAGTAGAGGGGAGAGAAAACAGAGCGAGAGAGAGAGCAGTAGAGGGGAGAGAAAACAGAGCGAGAGAGAGAGCAGTAGAGGGGAGAGAAAACAGAGCGAGAGAGAGAGAGAGCAGTAGAGGGGAGAGAAAACAGAGCGAGAGAGAGAGCAGTAGAGGGGAGAGAAAACAGAGCGAGAGAGAGAGCAGTAGAGGGGAGAGAAAACAGAGCGAGAGAGAGAGAGAGCAGTAGAGGGGAGAGAAAACAGAGCGAGAGAGAGAGCAGTAAAGGGGAGAGAAAACAGAGCGAGAGAGAGAGCAGTAGAGGGGAGAGAAAACAGAGCGAGAGAGCAGTAAAGGGGAGAAAAAACAGAGCGAGAGAGAGAAAGCTGTAGCGGGGAGAGAAAACAGAGCGAGAGAGAGACAGCAGTAGAGGGGAGAGAAAACAGAGCGAGAGAGAGAGAGCAGTAGAGGGGAGAGAAAACAGAGCGAGAGAGAGAGAGCAGTAGAGGGGAGAGAAAACAGAGCGAGAGAGAGAGAGCAGTAGAGGGGAGAGAAAACAGAGCGAGAGAGAGAGAGCAGTAGAGGGGAGAGAAAACAGAGCGAGAGAGAGAGAGAGAGCAGTAGAGGGGAGAGAAAACAGAGCGAGAGAGAGAGCAGTAGAGGGGAGAGAAGACAGAGAGCAGTAGAGGGGAGAGAAGACAGAGAGCAGTAGAGGGGAGAGAAGACAGAGCGAGAGAGAGAGCAGTAGAGGGGAGAGAAGACAGAGCGAGAGAGCAGTAGAGGGGAGAGAAAACAGAGCGAGAGAGAGAGCAGTAGAGGGGAGAGAAAACAGAGCGAGAGAGAGAGCAGTAGAGGGGAGAGAAGACAGAGAGCAGTAGAGGGGAGAGAAGACAGAGCGAGAGAGAGAGAGCAGTAGAGGGGAGAGAGAGAGCAGTAGAGGGGAGAGAAGACAGAGCGAGAGAGAGAGCAGTAGAGGGGAGAGAAAACAGAGCGAGAGAGAGAGCAGTAGAGGGGAGAGAAAACAGAGCGAGAGAGAGAGCAGTAGAGGGGAGAGAAAACAGAGCGAGAGAGAGAGAGAGCAGTAGAGGGGAGAGAAAACAGAGCGAGAGAGAGAGCAGTAGAGGGGAGAGAAAACAGAGCGAGAGAGAGAGAGAGCAGTAGAGGGGAGAGAAAACAGAGCGAGAGAGAGAGAGAGCAGTAGAGGGGAGAGAAAACAGAGCGAGAGAGAGAGAGAGCAGTAGAGGGGAGAGAAAACAGAGCGAGAGAGAGAGAGAGCAGTAGAGGGGAGAGAAAACAGAGCGAGAGAGAGAGCAGTAGAGGGGAGAGAAAACAGAGCGAGAGAGAGAGCAGTAGAGGGGAGAGAAAACAGAGCGAGAGAGAGAGCAGTAGAGGGGAGAGAAGACAGAGCGAGAGAGAGAGCAGTAGAGGGGAGAGAAAACAGAGCGAGAGAGAGAGCAGTAGAGGGGAGAGAAAACAGAGCGAGAGAGAGAGCAGTAGAGGGGAGAAGACAAAGCGTGATAGGAGAGAGAGAAGAGCGAGCTAGCCATTAAGCGTGCTCCACATGGGCAGACCGGAGAAGGCAGGCGTGTTATGGTGTTATGGACTCCCCCAAGCCAACCTAAATGAGTTAAGACAGAGCCAAGGACATGGAGTCATTCACAATTCCCATGGGAAACTAGACAGTGTTCTTAGTGTGTTTAGCACAGGAATAAATCACTTTAGCAAAACATTGACGCTACGCTTATTTTGCGAGAGCAAAACATTTGCTGCATCGTTTACCAGAACCTAGGAGAGGCGCGCGGGGGGGAGGAGCCTCCTAGCAGAGACGCGCGGGGGGGGAGGAGCCTCCTAGCAGAGACGCGCGGGGGGGGAGGAGCCTCCTAGCAGAGGCGCGCGGGGGGGAGGAGCCTCCTAGCAGAGACGCGCGGCGAGGGAGGAGCCTCCTAGCAGAGACGCGAGGGAGGAGCCTCCTAGCAGAGACGCGAGGGAGGAGCCTCCTAGCAGAGACGCGAGGGAGGAGCCTCCTAGCAGAGACGCGAGGGAGGAGCCTCCTAGCAGAGACGCGAGGGAGGAGCCTCCTAGCAGAGACGCGAGGGAGGAGCCTCCTAGCAGAGACGCGAGGGAGGAGCCTCCTAGCAGAGACGCGCGGCGAGGGAGGAGCCTCCTAGCAGAGACGCGCGGCGAGGGAGGAGCCTCCTAGCAGAGACGCGCGGCGAGGGAGGAGCCTCCTAGCAGAGACGCGCGGCGAGGGAGGAGCCTCCTAGCAGAGACGCGCGGCGAGGGAGGAGCCTCCTAGCAGAGACGCGCGGCGAGGGAGGAGCCTCCTAGCAGAGACGCGCGGCGAGGGAGGAGCCTCCTAGCAGAGACGCGCGGCGAGGGAGGAGCCTCCTAGCAGAGACGCGCGGCGAGGGAGGAGCCTCCTAGCAGAGACGCGCGGCGAGGGAGGAGCCTCCTAGCAGAGACGCGCGGCGAGGGAGGAGCCTCCTAGCAGAGACGCGCGGCGAGGGAGGAGCCTCCTAGCAGAGACGCGCGGCGAGGGAGGAGCCTCCTAGCAGAGACGCGCGGCGAGGGAGGAGCCTCCTAGCAGAGACGCGCGGCGAGGGAGGAGCCTCCTAGCAGAGACGCGCGGCGAGGGAGGAGCCTCCTAGCAGAGACGCGCGGCGAGGGAGGAGCCTCCTAGCAGAGACGCGCGGCGAGGGAGGAGCCTCCTAGCAGAGACGCGCGGCGAGGGAGAGGGAGGAGCCTCATTGAGTGTTTCAGAGACGCTCAATAAAAATAAGGTTTGATTGAAAAGTTTGCGCGGCCGACGGCTTGACACAGTGTCAAGCACAATCAATGAATTTCCCCGAGAGGAGAAAATGAAGGTGGAGGGATAAAAACTGGATGGATAAAAGGACAGACAGAGCATCCAGAGGCTGCCAGGAGACCTGGCGCAGCACGGGGAGCTGTCCACCGCTGCAGATTAGGGGCACGGGTAGATACCTCACCTGAATGTGACAGAACAGCTGGTGCCTCCGCACCTAGCCAGATGCCCAGACCGCTCTCACACTGAGAGGACACGGACGCCTGCCTGCCACACACAGCGAGCGCATCGTATAGGCCGTTCCGCTGTAATCTTAACCAACAACAAAACGACACTTCGTAATCTTTACAGAGGGCTACTGCTTTAACCAGTCTCGACTTAGAGTGGATGGCGATGGTAGTGATATTGGTGTCAGCAGTGGGATGGGATGTTAGCTCTGCAACACAAGAGGTCATTGTGTGGGACTGAGGGGGGGGGGGGGGGGGGGCGCTGAGCTTCTCCTCAGCCTGGGAGATGACCTCATTCAGAGAACATATGCTCTTTATCGCCACCTTTCTGGGCCTTGCTCCCATTTCCATTCAGCACAAAACCAATTCTCTATACCTAGAAACACACTAACACTCAGAGCCTAGGGCGGTATACCGCACTTCACTAGAAACCGCTATTGATGCATGGAACACTTTCGCTTTTTACTTTACCATCACTAACGGTATTTCAGTGTTTGGTTATTTAAAAATGTGATACTCAACTCCGACACGTGTAATGTCCGTTTCTATAGTTTCCTCTGTTTGCTACTAGAGAGTGTCTTCCTCCCTCCTCCTGCATGCCCCTTCCCACACCAAGCCCTGTCGCCTGTCACTCAAAGAGAGCGCTGTTGCTCCACCACGGGGTCACAAACCCTTTCCTCCCGATCACTCTGCTGCAGTCTGCATGGTCAGATGGATGATCACTCTGCTGCAGTCTGCATGGTCAGATGGATGATCACTCTGCTGCAGTCTGCATGGTCAGATGGATGATCACTCTGCTGCAGTCTGCATGGTCAGATGGATAATCACTCTGCTGCAGTCTGCATGGTCAGATGGATGATCACTCTGCTGCAGTCTGCATGGTCAGATGGATAATCACTCTGCTGCAGTCTGCATGGTCAGATGGATGATCACTCTGCTGCAGTCTGCATGGTCAGATGGATAATCACTCTGCTGCAGTCTGCATGGTCAGATGGATGATCACTCTGCTGCAGTCTGCATGGTCAGATGGATAATCACTCTGCTGCAGTCTGCATGGTCAGATGGATGATCACTCTGCTGCAGTCTGCATGGTCAGATGGATGATCACTCTGCTGCAGTCTGCATGGTCAGATGGATGATCACTCTGCTGCAGTCTGCATGGTCAGATGGATGATCACTCTGCTGCAGTCTGCATGGTCAGATGGATGATCACTCTGCTGCAGTCTGCATGGTCAGATGGATGATCACTCTGCTGCAGTCTGCATGGTCAGATGGATGATCACTCTGCTGCAGTCTGCATGGTCAGATGGATGATCACTCTGCTGCAGTCTGCATGGTCAGATGGATAATCACTCTGCTGCAGTCTGCATGGTCAGATGGATGATCACTCTGCTGCAGTCTGCATGGTCAGATGGATAATCACTCTGCTGCAGTCTGCATGGTCAGATGGATGATCACTCTGCTGCAGTCTGCATGGTCAGATGGATGATCACTCTGCTGCAGTCTGCATGGTCAGATGGATGATCACTCTGCTGCAGTCTGCATGGTCAGATGGATGTTGGTGATGTCGCTGCTTTCCACAAGCATTCTATAGTCATTATTCGTTTCTGCATCTTGCCCTCTGCAAAGTACTGTCTGCTAGTTTGTCTTTTCTTAGCAAGTTGTGGGGGGGGGGGGGAAATTATCTTGTTAGCCGCTAATCGCTAGTTATAGAATTAGAATAATCATTCTATTTCCATGATTCCAACAGTTCTCCAATTAACTAGGCCTAGATGCGTTTGGCCCTCATCATGATGCACTGTATGGCAGTGTGGAAGAGATAAGTGAAGGAAATTAAGATTTTTTTTTAAATTCAGATGGATTGAACAGTATTAAACAACCAGAATGGAAAAAGGCTCATTGAAATCACGTGTTATTTATGTGTTGCCACTCTGCACTACCCTGCACTACAAACTTTATTATTCAAAAACACCATCAAATACCATCACAAATGTGAGAAATATTGTGATATGATATTCTGGCCATATCTCCCTAATAGAGAATGGTTTCCCATTCTGGCCATATCTCCCTAATAGAGAATGGTTTCCCATTCTGGCCATATCTCCCTAATAGAGAATGGTTTCCCATTCTGGCCATATCTCCCTAATAGAGAATGGTTTCCCATTTAGGCCATATCTCCCTAATAGAGAATGGTTTCCCATTTAGGCCACATCTCCCTAATAGAGAATGGTTCCCCATTTAGGCCATATCTCCCTAATAGAAAATGGTTTCCCCATTTAGGCCATATCTCCCTAATAGAGAATGGTTTCCCATTTAGGCCACATCTCCCTAATAGAGAATGGTTCCCCATTTAGGCCATATCTCCCTAATAGAGAACGGTTACCCATTTAGGCCATATCTCCCTAATAGAGAATGGTTCCCCATTTAGGCCATATCTCCCTAATAGAGAATGGTTTCCCATTTAGGCCACATCTCCCTAATAGAGAATGGTTCCCCATTTAGGCCATATCTCCCTAATAGAGAATGGTTCCCCATTTAGGCCATATCTCCCTAATAGAGAATGGTTCCCCATTTAGGCCACATCTCCCTAATAGAGAATGGTTTCCCATTTAGGCCACATCTCCCTAATAGAGAATGGCTTCCCATTTAGGCCACATCTCCCTAATAGAGAATGGTTTCCCATTTAGGCCACATCTCCCTAATAGAGAATGGCTTCCCATTTAGGCCACATCTCCCTAATAGAGAATGGTTTCCCATTTAGGCCACATCTCCCTAATAGAGAATGGCTTCCCATTTAGGCCACATCTCCCTAATAGAGAATGGTTCCCCATTTAGGCCATATCTCCCTAATAGAGAATGGTTCCCCATTTAGGCCATATCTCCCTAATAGAGAATGGTTCCCCATTTAGGCCATTTCTCCATAATAGAGAATGGTTCCCCATTTAGGCCATATCTCCCTAATAGAGAATGGTTCCCCATTTAGGCCATATCTCCCTAATAGAGAATGGTACCCCATTTAGGCCATATCTCCCTAATAGAGAATGGTTCCATTCTTTCCCACGGGGAAGGTTGTTTTGCCACTTTTTGTAATGGTGTTGAAGGCGCTTTTTCCTCAATTAAAAACTAAAATCTCACAAAACCGTCATTGTGTTTGCTTGTAATCTAGTCATAAATCACAAACTGATACCACAGCCGGGCTAATCCTTCAGGCAAACAGACCAGTAGCAAAATAGCTGAACAAATATAGTCATTCATTCAAACAACGTCCATTTTTACAGATGACTTCTCTCTCAGCTCCCCCTCTATGCTGCTTTCACAGAGACCTAGCCCCGCAAACTGTCATTCAAGGAGCACATGTTGTTGCTTGACCACAGAGACCTAGCCCCGCCCCACACAGAGACCTAGCCCCGCCCCACACAGAGACCTAGCCCCGCCCCACACAGAGACCTAGCCCCGCCCCACACAGAGACCTAGCCCCGCCCCACACAGAGACCTAGCCCCGCCCCACACAGAGACCTAGGCCCGCCCCCTGACACTCAGGGAGCACATTTGTTTTTCCTTGACCACGAGACACTTGCGTTCAGTCTGCATGGGTCAATGCAGCACATGTAACGATACTGTTTTCATTTTGCTTCTTAATATCAATCCACTAGCGTTTTATAATTACACTATCAGTTTGTCTTTTCTTACATCTGCAAACAGCTAATTTGTCTTTTCTGAGGAAGTTTGAGCGTACAGCTTCTTAGCTGCTAATGCTAAACGCTAATAAAGTCAGAGCAAACGTAATTAGCTATACAGCCTGATAATACCAGCGGTGTAGACCTCAATCAGCATGTTTGTGCAACAGTATCAAAGAGGAATACGTGAAGCAAGAATATGTTAGCTACATAAAGTAGCTAAGAACAAGCATTCAATGTAGCCAAAGATTATAGGGTCCCCTAGGAAACACGTATAAACCCTTTTTGTTCCTATTCTGTCACATTAATTCCTTCCCGGCATTTTTATTAGCTGTAATGTCAAACACTGTATTCGGTGCACACTATTATATTCATAATATAGAATGAGAATAATCATTCTATATCCCACAAATCTATAGAAAAAGAATTTGAAAAAATATTGAATTTGGCCTTTACTACTCCAGCCCACAGAAACACATTGAATAACACATTCATAGATGTCAATTAAAAAAATAAAATCATAGCTCGATACCTTATTCATTATTGGTCCTATATCTAGGAGATATAAGAAAGCATCTTCATACTTCCATTATTTATTTTTTACTGTTACCAAGTTACCTTCAGACCAGTCTCGTGATTCTTGTGGGGGTCATAGAGCAAAAATGGAGAACCTTTTCATGATATGACCGATCTTTGGGATGTCTCCTGGCCTGACAAACACTGTAGCTCTGACACTTTTCACCGCAGATGCAGAATGCTGACATAGGCGGATTGAGACGCAGCCCATGCTAATAAAAACAGATATCTATAACTTAAACTGACAGATGTTGATGGAGATATAAATGTTGCATCAACAGCCAGAGCAAACGTTTAAAAAACCCTTTCTGAGCTGAGCGCAGGTCCACTAAAACCCCTTTCTGAGCTGAGCGCAGGTCCACTAAAACCCCTTTCTGAGCTGAGCGCAGGTCCACTAAAACCCCTTTCTGAGCTGAGCGCAGGTCCACTAAAACTCCTTTCTGAGCTGAGCGCAGGTCCACTAAAACCCCTTTCTGAGCTGAGCGCAGGTCCACTAAAACCCCTTTCTGAGCTGAGCGCAGGTCCACTAAAACCCCTTTCTGTCCACTAAAACCCCTTCAGGTCCGCTCTCTGTCAGGGTGAAACAACTAAGCCGAGGCTTACAGATTGAAAGGGCAGTTGCACTCCAACGCCAAGGTGAAGTCAGAGCCATCAATTACGAGGCGACACTTCCTCAGACCAATAAAACAGAGGAAGTTAACATGTGGCCGTGTGGCAAGGAGCATCCTTTTGCACGGGGGGAAACGGACGAAACAGGCCGAGCCTTGGGGTCTGAATGGCATTCCTCTCTGCATATTTGATGGTGTGGTGCTACGGGACAGTGGTCTCGGTTGCCCTTGTGAAACGCATCATAGAAGCGTTACAGAAACGCCACAAGCTGTCGAGACAGGTAAATTATTCATAGTTGATTCATCGCCACTTGTGTCTTGTCGGGAGAAGTTGAAGGTTGCAAGCGGCACACAAATTGATCTA